>NW_027104700.1:59407-97567 GCF_000696795.3 Halyomorpha halys | reverse complement strand
AATTGATTGTAGGATCATACAAATAATGGAAACTTTTGTAATAGATTGTCCCTGAGGATGGCCGAATTGGCCGAAACGTTGGACATGTGAATGAAATAAATGTTTTGAGACTATAATTTGGATAGTGTTGTTGAATTATTTAGTATTAAATAAGTAATTTCAGTTTCGTTAAGCTTTAATACTTGGTATATGGACTAACTTTACTTTAAAACTTGAATTTCCGTTGGAAATTTGAATGTGAATTTTTTCACAATCGCATTATTTTCCTTTACTATGTGTTGCATATATAGATAAGATAAATTAAAAGGTTTATAAACACATATTTTAGTCATTTTAAAATGTCGGAGCAAATTTATAAATAAATAATCAGGTCTCTTGAGAGATTTTTTTTTTCAGAATTGAATAATTTTAATTATTCCATATTTTTTTTTTCAAGTCTTTTAAAATTTAAGTATCTAATACTAATGCATTAATATTAGTCACTTTCTAGCAGTTTATAGGCATGATTCCACCCCTCAATTTAACCAATTGGGATATGTCAAATCCAGAAGCTAACAGGACAGGAAGTACGACAGTGCATGTTGCACCTACAGGACAACACATGCAAGACCTAGCCATCCTGTAATGGACCACTAAAAGCTGATTGAAACCCCCTCTCTCCTCTCCAGTAGATTTGCACTAATTCGTGGCTAAATGGACTGACAGCACCAGGCCATGATAGACTAATGAGCTGCAGGCCGCAGTCTACACTGTACAGTGTGCCCTGCAGCCCTCTGGAGCAGTTTGCTTTGAGCTGTGCATATATGCGTCGCATGCATAATGCACTTCTTGGCGGACTTTTTGTAATCCGTTTAGAGGCTCAGCTAGTGCTCACAGCGATATGATAATATCCGCTGACGGGGTCCCGGAGGATGGTAAGCACTTTTCAAAGACCCTTCATGGTTTTGAAAAATGTTATTTTCCCAGCTCCTGGGTAAAGTGTACAAGCATAGAATAGGGTTAGATGCCTGCATAATTTAGTGCAACGTATACTGTACAGTTTTTAACTAAATACTTTACTTTATCAAGTACTTACGGTGAAGGAAAAATTTGTTATCGGTTGGTAATTTATTTTTCCTGTTTCTAAATTTAAAATTTTAATTGAATCTCTACCGTTTATTCGCTCAAAAATCTTGTTTACTTGTTTCCATAATTACGTTTTTTAAGTTTCCAGTTGTTTTTAACTTATGACAAAAGAAAAAGTTTATAAAATAATTTCCATGATTAAAGAATTCTGAGGTAAATTAACTAAATATTTATGAAAGAGAATAAAAACAAAATGCTACCTTCTTCCTTTCCTCTATCACTTTGTTATGATTAATATTGTTTCTCGGACCTTATTTGTTTTGCTATAGATTCTCAGACTGTTATGCTCTTTCAAATTCACTTTTCGTTTGATTTTATAATTTAATATATCTTATTATTATTTATCACTACGTTTTTTTAAATTTATTATCTACAAAAAATATTATTCTGAAGTTTGACTTGAAGCGTGTTCTTCGTTAATTTTATTTTAATTTTTATCTATGTTTTTTGTTTGTGTTATATTTATATTGCTATTTATCATAGCAATGAATTAATTTTCTAATAATAATATTTTTCTAATTTTCATCATCTTTGTTATACATATGTGTTGTCTTAAAAGTGTCCTATATTATTTGGCCAAAACGTTGGTTGTTTTAATAAATAAACTGTTTAATTTTAATATTGACTCAAACTTTTTATTTTAAAAAAACAACCTTAATCATTGATGTCATAATTCATTAAATTATTTTTTTGCATGCTAATTGCCCATGTCTAATATAAGCCATACAATCTCAATACAAAACTATTCTACAAAAAAAAATTATTGTTGATCTTGTTAATGAGTTTAATAGAAAAGGAAAAATAATTTTTCTTGAGTAATTTTTTATTGAAATTATGTTGTTTTATATAAGACATGAGCAATTAGCCTGCAAAAAAATCAATTTAGTGAATTATGACATCAATGATTAAGTTTGTCATCTTAAAAATGGCATAAGGGCCGAAACGTTGGAAGTTTATTAAAATAAAATTTGAGAGTAAAAGTTCATCATTGGAGTTTATGTTAGTAATAAGATAAACCACTCTCAAACAATCAATATATTAAACCAGTAATCTAATAAACAGTTTTATTTCAATTTCTTCTGTTTAACTCTTGTCAATTTTTTTTTTTAATTTTATATATTTTTACCAATGATCATTTTAATATTAACAGGAAATGAAATGAAATAATTCATCGCATAACAGATGAATGGAATTGTCAAGACAGGGTGCCCGGTCCACTTAACACTATTGACGTAATAACTATATAAAGGCACTGAATAGAGCACGGGCGAGAAGAGTCGAAAATATGAAGTAATTAGAGGCTTAGGAGGTGCCCCTGAGGGACTCATTAAGACGGTCAAGTGTCGAAGGGAAAAGGAAAATGCGGAAAATGGGAACCCCCAGGTTCAAGTAATTGGCGCCAGCGATGAGGTTTTTTGAGGAAAATATAGCTGCGGACGAGAGAGTTTACTAATTAACATGTGGCAGAGGCCTTGTGCAGTTAACATGGCCTCTTGTGTAGCGACCCATTTCCCACCAATGTCCTCATTCTTCGGCAAGTAGCTCTTCCATGTACTGCTGAGTATTAGCCCTCCAGCCGTTGATGGCTCTCCACCCACGAGGGCCCATTTAAAGGAATGGGTCCTTTATAAAAGAACGGCACACGTATGTTTTACCTTTGGCTTTTTCCAGAGTGGTAATAAGACTTTTTTTTTTTTTTTACAACGACCCTTCAAATGAGCTTTTCACAAAGAATTTCGAGGTGACGATGGAATTTCCATGTTACAGCATATTTTATATGCTCTTGTCATTTATCATATGGAGAGCTCCTCTCAATATCAACGGTATTTTTTTTTATATGCACTATTTACCACAAACATCATTTTTTAACTAAAGTTAATATATTGCATGCATATTCATTAAAATACCAGTCAGTAATTATTTTTGCCATACTTATTTGTTAATATTCGTTTTAAAATCAACAATTATGTGAATTTACACTGAAAAGAGCTTATTAGAAAATTTATAGATATACTCCCATAGTTTACCCTCCCTTTTTTTTGGACTGAGAAATCATTTTCTAAGGAATTTATAAAGCTGCAAAATCCGTAATCCCGATCTTTTACTAAGTAAACATAGTTGAAGTAATAGCATTGCGGCGGTTAAAGTGGTAAGTAAAATTTATTATTCTTAATCAAAATTGAAACGACGGATAAATTTCAAATAGCTTTATAAAGACATAATTGGTGTCAACAACAAGTGACAAGTGATTGGATTATCAGCTATAATTTTAGTTCGTTATAACTAAGATGTAGAGTTGAGTTTATGTACGATTTAGTACTAGCAGTAGTTTTATTACGTATGGAGTTAGCAGTTTTCATAGTGTCGGCATCGCACTTTCGATCACATAGCGCTTTTATTACTATTTTTATGAATTCGTAAATCTATTGTACACATAAGGTCAATACAGCAGTGATGCAGGTATTGTGCAGCCCGTGACCTATGTTCATTCTTAGTTATATGACTGAAAAATTTATCATTAAGGCTCTATTAATTTTAAATTGTGGATTGGAAAATTTTCGGGTACAAATAAATAGTAAATAAAAAGCTAAATACATATTATATTGAGAGGAACTGAAGAGACGGGATAGAGGAAAAGAGAGGTTGGTAGATAAGGGCAGAGAGAGGTTAATTAAAACTTCTTTTTCTTAGGATGAGTCTTTCTACTAGATAATGGATAAAAAATAGCATGAGGTCAAATCTTAAATATTTTATTATTCGAAACCATAAAATTAATGCTTAGCACTTCTGTGTGGTTGAGCTATTGAATTAATATCAAATATTGTCTTTGGAATTCCTAAAATTGAATATCAAACTATTTGGAATAGGATAGAAATTTCAAACACTTTGCTGAAAATATATGGTTTGTATTTTGAGTATGCCAGGTATTGTAAAATAACTTTATGTATTAACGGAAAGAAATGGATTATTAATTTATATTGTTCCCCAAAAAACATTTTGTATTCCGCTACTGCGGTTCCTGTAACAGCACTATGAATAACTTAACAATAGTCCTGATGTTTAAAATAAATGGATTTGCCTCATGCTCTACTTCCCAAGAAACATATACTTTTCTCTAGTTCTAGGTCAGTATTATAGCCACCTCTCACTAAATTACACCATTATTTTTTTCTTGAGAATGAATCACTTTAACACAGAATCTGTTCACGACGGGCATATTCCCTAACTATTACCAACAGATAGGTAACCCGTATCTGCTACGTAAATCTAACGGTCCACACCTTTCTAAAGGTATCCGTTGCTTTGCACTCTCGGGGATCAAAAAAGCTGCTCCACGATTTGATTAATCGCCTTAGATAATTGTAATAGATAATGAGGCTTCGGTAGCGTTTGTTCCAAAACTGAAGCAATTTATAGTTTTGAGGATGCTATCTCTTCGGTGAGATTGGGACGCTAACTAATTATGTAGTAAATTGCCGGAGGTGGATACCGCCTAACAGTTACTGTAATCTAATACCCTAATTTGGGTCATCAGAGTATCAAGGATGTAGGACGGAAATAGGGTATATCCTGACCAATTTTTATCAATCAATTTATAAAATAAAATTCTAAGACAAGTAAAGATATTTGGTATTTATTTTAATTACTTACTGTTTTATTTTGTGGCTTGAATGAGCTTCGCTGTGTGTTATTGGATATGACTATATATTTAAAAAAGTTAGTTTAATTTTTCTATCTATGAAAAATTTTAATTGTATTTACTTTATTTTTTAAAATTATTTTTCTTGATCTAAATGTCTATAATTTCCATAATTACTGTAGAACAATATGATTATATGTATTTTTAGATAAAATAGTAACGTCTTATCCTAAGAATGTTGGATCTTTTTTTCTTTTTTTTTACCCATAGCCACTTATTTCATTTTCTGGATACTCTTGTTTTTTTACAGACTTGCCCTTTAAGGAGGCTAATATATTATAATTATCATAATCATGATATTGAACGAGATGGAGACGTTTAAACACGACAAGATGGCTTAAGTACGCTACGCAGGAGGTAGAAATTAGCGACAGTTGTCAGTTCAATATTGGAGGAAGTCACCCTGTCAGCAGGAAGACAGATTTTCTGCTTGTTTAGTATATACATAACTAATGACTAATAATATTAAAAAATCACGACTTTGAAGACGACAAAAAATAAAAAACATAATGTAGGTTTTAAATATGTAAATAATTAAAAATAAATGTTTTTTTAAACACATTTTATCAGAAACTTATCTTTTTTAGTTGCTCTATGATTTTTTTTTTTAAATAACTTTTTTGGACAGCAAATGCTTAATATTCTCAGTATCCACGTTTATTATTTATTTTTTTAAGATTTTACTTTTATTGACGAATCGTGTAAAGTCAAATCTCCTAAACCTGGTGAAAACACAATTTTATTTGTTGATTGTTTTTTATCGATGTATTGAGATATATTATTATTGTGACAGAGCACGAGGCGATTCCAGCCCTTTCAGCCCTGGCCCCATCAATAGCAGTTAGCAGAGGAGCTGACCTGGCTACGCACTAAGTGACATCGCTGAAAGGGAGCTGATTCGAGCGTGAAACCTTAATCATAGATTCCTTCCGTTCGATCGGTCGATGTACGTTCTCTGACAAAAAAAAGTGGAACATCAGGGATTGGGCTTTGTCTCGCAGGCTGTACCAACAGCCCCCCTCCGCCTGGCCATTATTGCCATTATCTATCCTCTTTGTCCGCCAGGCCACCGTTCTATCTTTTGCATACTTTATTTAATTGACGGGGACCTCGTGTTCAAATCTTCTTGTCAAAGGCTAAACCTATAGATTTGTTTTATCACGTGTTAATTCATAACATTTTAAAGGGCCACTAAACCTACTGAAATTATAATTTTTTTAAGGTATTACCTTAAAACGCTTTTGGTAACCTTAAAAAATAAAGGTATATATTTTAATTTCCTTAACTTTCTTAAAGTAGAAGAAATATCTCAATCCATGTTACCATTTTTTCTTACTTCTATATTCCTTTCCTAGACAAGGGATTGGCATTAGCTGTGGTTGGGTAAAATAATAACTGGAGCTATGATATTGACAACTTTTTATAGTCTGTATAAAAAAAGATAAAATGGTTAAGAAATATCATGTGAAATGCGAATTGTGTGGCATTTTCCCTTTAAATATACTTCATTTTCATGGCCAAACTAAAGTGAGAATGCACCCAAATGGCATTTTTTATTTATTTAAAGCAATCCACGTCAAAGGAGATGTTCGCCTGGTTATCTACATGTGACCAACCTATTCTAACCATGATGGGGGGACTATTTTTCATTTTGTGGGACCACCACTTAATGAAGAAATCAACGTTCCAAGGCCGGATTCCAACCTGCACCGCCCGCAGACCTCAGATCGATGGATTAGTGCTTAGCCCCTGAGCTACAGTGCGGCCCCCAAACGGCAGTTTAAATGTTATTGGTATATTCGATTTCTTTCGTCTCATGGAACGGACTGTCGGCCTAGTCCTGTGGTCCATAGGAGGGATGCAAAAATAATTACTCTAACAAAGCCTGATTTGTAAACAACCACACGGATACGATTTAATGAAATTTGTGATTTAAAATTAAAATTAAAATATGCTTTTTCAAGCGTAATTAATTAAATGCTTTAGCCTAATTTTTGAAAATTTTAGATGATTTAAATTCGTTTTTATTTTTATGTTTTATTCGCATTATTTGGTCCCTCTTGATTGCGTCTAGTTAATTTCTTTGTAAAATTGACAATTCAACAAGATTCTTCTGTGCCTAATTTAATATTAATAATATTTAACCATAACTCTTCTAGTTGTGCATCAGCCTGAACGTGAACCGTGAACTCGAATATTTTTTTTTTCCTTGGACAGTAAGGATTTTTTTCTAGTCCTCGGACAAAGTCAAGTCAGCTACTTGAGAATATCTGAATAAACGATGAAAGCTACTTGAATAAGAAAGTAACTGGCCGGTCTCGAGAATCGAAATTAGGTCGTGAGAAATCATGTCTTGATGACCAAGGCATCTTGGTGGCATACAATATACAAAAATTTGTTCTAGAAAAAAAAAGCTATGAAATTATTGTACAATAAATATAAAATAAAATTTAAATTTAAAAACGTGAATTTTTTATGCACACATTTTATTCATTATTATTTTAATCATTAAAATTGTAAGGTTTTCTTAAAATGAATTAAATTTCATGATTGATTTAATTTTTTTTTTTTATGAACGGGCTCTGCTGGCTATTTTGACATCATAGAAATAAAACTTTCTGATATCATTAAGTTCTCGTAAGGCTCCTTGCCATATTTTTAGTAAAGTCAAACCATGGAACTTTTATCAACTATACGATGGTGTAATTGTAACTTAATGGTCTTGAGTAGGTTATGAATCGAAAACGTGACGTGAGAAAAAATACATAAATTTTGTCAAATTATATAGATGATTAGACCGTGGTTATTATGAAAATTTTGCTTCTTTCGAAATCAACTGTTTCCTCCTTGACTATGATTTACCAAATCATGTACACCCTGGTCACTTTAGAGTGTAAAGAATATGCGATCTCAGAGTTTCCTTTCTTCATCTAAACATTTAAAAAAAAATATTCACATTTTTATTCTTATTTAGTCCTTAATTAATGTCCTAATATTTTTATATGTCTGAAACTGATTGATCTTAACTGTATAAAATAATTTCCTGAGAATAGATAGAATATTATTTGTCAATTTTCTTGCTGAGGAAGGTGGAAGGAATAAAAAATAAAGAAAATGCTGATTAAGCCCGCAACTACGATGTTTTTCAGAGAAATCTTGTCTGCATGAATGCCACGCTGTGGACATCTGATTAAAGAATTGACAGGTAATAACAGGAACAAAGATGTAATTTATTAGCGAGACTTATGATACAAGCTATGGGACATTGCTTAGGGAGAAGGTAACCCACCCTATTAAATTTGGCGGGGCAAAACAAACTCCACCTCCCAAGGAAGATAAACTTGCAATTTATCTTGTCCTAAAATCTCCATAAATCGTCCACTTATACGAGAGTAAACATCCGCCCTGTTTACGCTGAGGTAAAAGTGTTGTGGACTAGCGGGAGCAGAATAATTAGGAGGGTCCGGAGTCGAGTGTTCTCTCTTAGCTCCGGGTAACGAGCCCTTGTCTGTCGCTCATCTCTGCTTTGTCGAATATTTAGTCTTCTATGAGCCTGTCCGCTTCGCCCTTATAAATAAATGGACCTTTGCTTATAACGATGTTTATCCTAGCGAGAATATCAAAATATAACTCCGGTTTTAATATTAACTGATTTAATGACAAACTTTATACTAAAATATTGCTTTATTGGTTGTGCATTATTAAGTTGTTTTTTTTAGGTTTATAAAAGCAAATGCAGATGAAATCCAGGTTCATGTATAGCATATACAGCTAAACGTTTTTTGAAAATCTCATCTGATCCTACTAATATAAAAAGATAAAACATGTTCCCCAGTTCTAATTATAAATATAATTTAATAATTATAATTAAGAAGTTTGTCGGGGGGTACGGTCAGCAAAGAACAACATAAATAAACAAAACCATATTTATTTATTTAATTTATCTACTACTATCTAATTCCACGATTATCAATCAATTAAAAAAAATTTTTTTTTTTACTATTCAATTATCAGTTATCAATTTTTTATCATTTATGATTCAATTCAATATTTTGTATAATTCTAAATTTGTTTGTATACTATTCCTTTTCAATTGTATGTTTCTCTAAATGTTGTTGTTATCTCTTTTGTTCTATAGCCCTGATGAAGACCTGAAACTCAGGTCGAAACGTCGGCATAAAATAAATAAATATGGTTTTGTTTATTTATGTTGTTCTTTGCTGACCGTACCCGACAAACTTCTCTAATTATATATTATTATAGTTGTTATATTATTTTTATAGCCCTACGCCTTAAATTTAGATTGAACCGTTGGCACAGAAAGTTTCACTAATTAGTTTTTCCTCTACTATGACTCCATTCCCGACTAACTTTTCCGTGTATAAACACAATTAGATGGTTTGAATAAAATGAATGTTATCCAGTTTTAGTCTCGAAACAAATTATATTTCTTTATAAGTCCGACGTTTCGGTTAATTCGGCCATCCTCAAAGACAATCTTAAATACAGTTCTAGAACAACATCAATTTTAAAAACTCTATGCAGGCTATTTTGCCTAGGTCATCAATTTCATTCCACAGTAACCCAATTTTGTCAATTGTTCATATTAAATTAAAAATTAAAACTTTTAATAACAGGTAATTTTCACTATTATAATTTACAATAGATTGCCCCGATAAATAATAATAGTAAAAATTAACTTTAAAATTAATTTATTTTAATCATAGTTAATTTTCGCTGTTACAATTTACAATAGATTGTTCTGAAAAATTAACTGTGATTAAAAGTTTTAATTTAATATGAAGAATTGACAAAATAGGGTAATTATGGACTAGAATTATCTTTATAGCAGACATAAGGATTTTTTAAACTTAGTGTGGTTCTAAAAATGTATTTAAGATTGTTCTCGAGGATGGCCGAATTACGGAAACTTCGGATTTGTCAAGATATATAAATATTGTTTTGAGACTAAAATTATATAACATTTATTTTATTTAAACAATAATAACCAGTCCCAAGAAAGTTTAAAGATGGTTTCAACAACTATTAAAAAATGACATATAAATGAAATAATAATAAAACGATTATAGATTAGTAATAAGTAGCTATCATAAAGAATGTTCTTGAAAAACTTCTGTTATTTTGTAAAGGAATTTTATCAATAGACGGTATGAATTCTTTCTATTTATTCAAACTGTTTAAGCCTTCACTCATAAAAATTGCAAACAATTATAAAGAAAGGATGATTTGAATGCATAGATATATAAAGAATATATATTTTTAGTTTTAAATTTATCTTTGTATGTTTACACCAATTAACCAATTATTTTATTTTTATTAGGCAATTTTTCCCCCAAAAAATGATTAAAAAAATATCCTCAAAATATATATATTCATATAGATATATTCAAAATGGATATTTGTTGGGCAATACGTAAACATCTTTCAGATAATTTTATATTTTAATTTTAATAAATATAAATATTAATCCTATTGTTTCTAATAGAAATACGAGTAAGTTTCGCAATACTTTCTCTCCCAGACAGACGCTGGCACCAGACTGATCCACATATGTTACTAATAAAGGCACAGAAGTGAGTTGTAGGGAAAAAAGAAGGAAGGTTGAAGCGGTACCTCATAGACCCTGACTGACTGCCCGCTTTGTAATTCGAACCGTTTTGCCCGCAGTCCATCTTCAGCGCTCATCACATTTCAAAACTAGTTTTTCATCCCCTACTATTTCATTTTCATCTTTGAACAACCCCATTCATTGATCCGTCTTAATAAGGGATGTGGGTACTAACAAAGAACCTGTTAGGGTAGGGCATGGGGAAAAAAAAAATATGAGAATCATGTCTAAATGAAAGGGATGGGTAAGGCATATCCCTTGCATCTGGCTAGCCCTTATTTCAATATTCTTTGGACAAAAAATATATATTCATATTTATAAGACATGTAAATTTATTCCAATTAACTGAGGTGTAATTAATTTCTTTACTGGTCCACTCCCTTCATATTACCATGATGGTTTCCGGAATTTATTATAAACCTCTAAAAGGAATGATAATCTATTTGTACTTTATTTAAGGTAAGAATAACAACTTTTTTGTACAATCCAAAAGAAATTTGAAATACCCGAAAAGTTGTAAAATTCGAGAACCTACAGTTATAAAAAAAAAATTATGGTAAAATATTTATTTATTTCATTTTTTCAAATTATTCTAAGAGGTTATTTTGCTTCAAATTGCTTATTAACGTTATTTAGAAGGATCAGTTTTTCTGAAAAAAAGTTAGGGGTGAATTTAAAAAAAAAAAAAAAACGGCCCCTTTTTCAAGATTTTGACTCCTTCCTCAATAATTTGTGGTATCGACGCCGTTTGATTTAATAATAAATTACTGATTTGTTGCAGATCAGCACAAATTTTATCGTGGTTATAATTTTTAAGATTCTTCTCTTTAATTCAAAAAAGATAATTTTACAACATTAATGATTATCAGATTAGACCAAGTTTTTGTATTTTCATATTTTATGACTTTGTCAGACTAGTATATAAGTTCCATCATCCTGTTTTATTTATATTTTTTGTCCGTTACAGTCATATTCTGTACTAAAATGAAATGAATCAAAAGGAATGAATCGATAGAGTCATGATTGCTAGGATGTGATTGGTCACTACAGGCGAATGGACTGATGAACCTCTTTGGAGGTTCGATGCCTACTACAAACTGGACATAACTTTTATATCACGGTCCAGTTGTTGTTTGAGTGACGCTATCTGGACGGTTGATATTGCCCCCTTTGATGTTGACCAGGACAGCGTCTCTCACCTAAAAAAAAGTACATAAAGTAGAACGCAAGATAGGAATGATCTGTGCCTCATCATTTTTCTCTTTTTTTTATCAAAACTGCAAACTGTACATATGCTGCTATGATTAAAGGGTACGATTTTTTTTTTTTTTTTTTTTTTTTTTTTTTTTTTTCAAACCCTCTAAAACAGAAATAAAATGTGAGTCAGAAGTATAACACAATGGAGGCTTTACTTGTGAAATTTTCTGAATTTTTTTCAAAATATTTATTTTTTTAAGTTTTTTTTTTTTTTTTTTTTTTTAATTTTTGTTTGAACTACTGTCTGTGAATAATATACGAGTACAAAAATTCTAGCTACAGGGATAAAACAGGAGGAGAGAGGGTTGTAGGATCATTCCTCTTTTTTCCTCTCAATAAGTTGAAAATCCAAAATGTTCGTAAATTAAAGATATGAGAACCTAATGTAAACAGTGAAAATGTGGTTAAACATTACTCACTGAAGTTATTATACTCAAAACTTCTTTTAAACGCTTTTTAGAATTTCCATTTTTCCACAAATGTTAAGATAAGGCTAAATGTCAAGTATTACTTCCAAGACAACTGGTTTGCTTGTAAATCAGTCAAAATTGTTATATTTTCAACCCTCTCACTCCCCATTTATATATAGTTTCAATTTGAGAAAAAATAAACAACTTATCTTTAGGTAAAAGAAAATATCAGTTGTTAAAACATCTATTTAATCACATATGTGGCCTGCTAATTGTTAGACTTAAGCAGTTTAAGTATAATAAAATCCATTCTTAAACGTTATAAATGACCTTTATTCCTACACCAATTGGGAAGTTATTTCTTTTGAGAACTGTTGCTGGAATGTCGCGGCAAAAACTGAAGTCTCATCCAGGACTATCCATGTTCTTTCCTTTCTTCATATAGATTAATGTCCTGGACACAAGTATCAGACAGCTTTGTCCTTCTTTCTTCTACTACCGTATTTCTACAACGTTGGGCATTTCAAGAACTTGGTCTTGCCGCTGTTGGAGAAGGAGATTTACGATTCATGTAGTCCCATTCTGCCAGATAAGATGGTAATTAAGATAAGATATATCTAGAGCCCGGATGCATACCTTTGCGTTTGCGTAAAGTGCAACGTTACACTAAATGCACTGGCTGTTTCACCAAGGCCAGTCGAGTTGCATACGACCTTCAATAGGTTGTTCTCATTTAAAACAATTCCAACTTGTTAGTATTCAAATTGCCTAAGATAGTATTTATCGCTTGCCTTAACTAAGGAAATATATAGCTTAATTACTCCCAACTGAAATGAAATTCTTAATGGTGTCATGTTTTGTAAGTTGAGGATTTTAGTTCTTTCTCCTTGCTATCTGCGATTACACCCAATTTCGTAGAGTAATGTTTTTCAATTTTATCTTAAATTCACCTTGATATTAGGAAAACATGAATGACGTATTTTTATATTACATACCAAAGGTGATGTCGCATTTTATTAAGAGTTGATTTGAATATTTCTTGAAGGTATTTAAAACAATACATGTACCATGTTATGTGTGAAGATGGTATGAAGATGAGGCAAAAAAGGATACAAGTAGTTTTTAAATTTCTTCGCGAGGACGGCTGTTCACAACAACCAGTTTTCATAAACTTAACTATTATAAATTACGATAAAATATAAATCAGGATATAAAATATTAACATTTTTCTAATTGTTAAATCAGCAGTCAAATTCTTGAAGAGATTTTGAGCGAATTAAAAAAAAAAGTTTGTAAGTCGTTCAAATTAATTTGAATAATTTTAAGAAAAAATTGTTTTACCATTAATAAATGAATAAATAAGTAAGCAATAACTGTACATACACACAAAATGTGGAAGATAAATGTACGATTTTAAATGTTTTTGTCGAACAGATATTTTCTAGCTTTTAAATGAATACAAAAATTTTAATTATAATTATAATTGTAGGAGAATGATGCTGATGGCGGTCAAAAAAGGTACTAAGTATTAAAATATTTAAAGTATTAATTTATTTTTACTTTTTACATTTTTGTATCCTGACTATCTTCCTACAATCTACTAACTTTTTCCAATCTAATTCTAACTAATTAAGAAATCAAACTCTTTTTTGATTGTGTGTTAAATTATGCTGGAATACTTAATTCGAATTATTTGCCAAATGGTGTAAATGAAATATGAATATTTGTTTACAGGGTTTAAAAATCTTTATGTACTAGATCTAGGGCAGAAGTGATTTATGAATATAAATAATTAATCAGAAAAATCAATATTCTTGTACTTTTTTATTTATTTTGAAGTATTTGAGTCGATGTAGGATAATTATCCAGGATTGAGTAATAATCAAACATCAAGAAATGACCAGTACATGATCAATTCTACAGACATAATATTTGCAAATATAATAAATTAAATTGGTTGAATAAGATTTACGTTTATACCTTGAGGCTAGAATAAATCGATTGAAAAGACTCGAGACAAATTGATATCCTGCTGGGTGGAGTTAGTTTGGGGCGAAAATTGCCCCACTTTGCCTGTACCCCGGGCCGCCGCTCCATAACTCACCCACTGTGTAGGCAAATGATTTTATTAAACCGTAATAAATTTCCTGAACATCCTAAGGGCAGTAAAATAACGAACGACCCATATAACGAAATTATCCGCTACGCCTCCACTATTAAGATAATGTTATATCTTTATTCGAGTATTTTTTTTTCTCTCGAAATTCGGCGGCACTCCTCGACGGGTGTAGAGTTATTTTCTTAAGATGATTCCGTAAACTACCAGCTTTCGGCCTAAGACTGAAGTAGTAATTACTAAGTTAGCAGCTGGGGTCGAACCCACGGTAATTTACTAGCGGAAGGGATACTACAGAAGGAGCAAAAGGAGGAATGAATCTACACCAGTGTGTAATTAGAAGTTTGGGCTATCGTTCCCTATGCCTTTATCATAGCAATTCCCATTCCTAAGCTTTGAGATATATCTCTGCTTGTCTACCACCTTCCGCTAGGCCTTTCTTTTCCATATTGAACAATACACTTTATTTATAATTACTTCTTGTTTCTCCTATTTTCGATTTTTCGAGAGGGCTTCTTGTTTTAAAAATTTATTGTACTAACATAAGATATATTCTATGTATATTCAAACGTATTATAATAATAAATTTTTGTCAATATGAAAGCAAAATTTTTTTCTAAATGACTAAAACAACAGACCTACACTATATTATTTTTTTATTTCCTAACTTAAAATAACTTTAATTTGATATTTTTAAACTCATCGTTTTTATTCCTTTAACTGAACTTAGGAGTGCATTATAAAATAAATAGTTTATTAAGCCCTATTGTGGACCAAAAAATCGCTTATTAACTAGAAGAGCTAATAAACCTGGACTAGAAAAGACAAAAAATATTAGAAGATTGCTGATTGACCATGTGTGTTTCAATAATGGAATTTGGTCCGGGTGCGGTCAAATTAAACTCAAATAGTAACATTATGTACTAATTTTAATTTAATCCAACGTTTCGCCCCACCGTTGCAGCAACCAATGTTGCAGGGCTTCGTCAGGGCTAAAAAAGATACAAACACTTAACATGAGTAAAAAAAAGTAAGTGGAAAAATTACGAGGGTAAACAATGAAAAGTAAAAAATTAAATATAAAAAATAAAAGGTTATGAACAATAAATGAAAACTGTAATAGTAACAAATAAAGAGAAGAAATATAAAAGAAAATACAAATTAAGAGATGAGAAGGGATAGGAATAAAATCAAATGAAAATAAACGAGACAGAATTTATACCTATTTTGACGAAAGTCAAAGTCAAGAGTGAACAATTTGTATTGAGAGGAGTGGGGGTGGCAGTTGAAAATAAGTTCGTCACATTTGAAAATAATTAACCAAATAAATTATACAGTGTAAAATAAATAAAGTAACTTAATAAGGTAAACAGTGTAAAAAATATTAAAATTAGGTAAACAATAAATGATAATATACATAATTGAGTGGGAGAAGAAATATTTAAAAAAAAATATATTCAATGCAAAACAAAACAATGTACGATTCTATTAATATACAATTAAGTTAAATTTTATTATATTGAACACAAAAAAAATTCTCATATATTAATTGAAGTATAAAAACCATCTTTAATGCTTTCATAGCTATTAACTAACTTTAATAATACGGAGAGTTGTTGAACTGGATATGTGAATGAGAATCATTCGGTTTTTGAGCTTCTATAGTCTAGCGTAAAAATTATTATTAATATTTTAATTCAAAATTTCGAACCAATTTTGTCAAGGAATTAAACAACGTTTGTCGGTTTTCTGAAAAGAGCCTAATGCTTAGTTCATAGGTTAAATAATACGTTGCTAATTGGAATGTTAAGTTTTTAAACTATAAAGTAGCAAAAAATAAATGAAATAATACTTTATTTTTTTTATTTTGACTCACTTAATATTTTAGAGACAAAATTTAAATATAGCTTTTCGCCTTTACTACTAAACCATCCTATGACCTCGTATCATCATAACGTACGCATAGTATAGTTACAACAATCAGTTTCTGGATTGAATAAGGTGAAGAAAGGATTGTTAAATCAAATTAATCTAGGCTGCATTACTTTACGAAATCAATTCCTGTATTCATATCGTTCTGGATGATCAAGTAACCTTTAGACTTGTCTAATCTATATTTTTTATAAATCTATAAAAATTACGATAGTTCATTAGTAAGTTTTATTGCCAGTTTTATTATGAGATTATAATTTAAATAGGCATATCATTATTATTTAACCCTAATTAGAGTATTTGGGCACTTGCAGCAGCACTAACAAAAGAGTTGGGAACTGATAGAAAAAGTGATAATTGATGATACATAAAAAACAAATATAATTAATTAGAAATATAAGACTGTGTTAACACTTTAAATTTTTGTCTAATCCTAACAACGAAATTTATGTCAATAGTAAAACTGCTTTAATTTCTCTAAGAGACCTCATTCTGCCAGTCCAACTTTCTTTCCCATTCTTTATCAGTTGAATAAATTAAATATATCTGATATAGATTTTTTTTTTGCTATTTCTCCTTTTTGTTTCACTTTTGGCCATATCTCATCGATAGGGCAGCACACACGCCACTTAGGCACGTTATTCCGTCTTGCAGTTGACAAGCCATCGAGATAAAGTATGATCAATTGTAAAAAGTTAAGAAACTAACATTAATCACTCGCTTTAAATTTATGACTTCACATAAGTTTAAGATCGGGGACTATATATTGTTCCCAAAAGCATTAAGACTTTTGCAGCAACAGGAAGCATTTCCTAATATGACATTGTGTAATTATTAATTCATTGTTTAAGCTAGAACACCTTGCTTAGGCAAATGACAGATGAAAATTAGTTCATTAGAAAATTTTTTGAACTTAATTTTTACTTTTACATTTGTATATATAAATTTAAATATAAAAATGTATATCATCTAATAGAATTTAGTAATGTTTACGGATTTTTAAAGTTAATAACTATGTACAAATTGAAGTAGAGTATTTACATACATTAATTTCATAATTTGTATATGATCAATATTGAAGAAACTACCTGTTGATGAAATGTTAGTCCAATTAAAATTCCTTAAAACTTACGGTGTTTAGTTATAAACAATGTCTCGATTATAGATGTAATAGTAATTATCACCAGTTTTTCAATTATAAAGTAATTAATGTTGTTAAGAACCAGAATAAATAAAACAAAGTAATAGAAATTGAGTTTCATTGTTCCCAGTACACTAAATGTTCTTGTGCTGCCTAATTTATATTAATACAAAAAATATTAGTACAGTTTTAATTAAAGCTTTAATTAAATAGGTTATATTTAGATGGTTTCATGACAAAGACTCAAAGTGTTCTTTAGTATTGAAGTTTGTTGAATGATTGAGGGAAAATACTGTAGAGTTATTAGATAACACTACATCTAAATAGCATTCCATACAGGTTTTCTTGTAAGTTCAAATTGAGAATATTTACAATACAACTCAATAATTAAAAAAATTAAATTCTACCTACAATACAAAAACTAAAGATAAAACAGGCGTATGTTTCCTGGTTTCCATTTTTTTAGATTTCTAATTTTTATGTAACTTTGTCTGTCAATGATTACTTTTTCATACAAAACCAAAATAATGTCCTCAGAAAATCTTCAGGATTTAAATTACGTTGAAATCAACGTTTTAATTACATAAGCTGTCAGTTACTACTTGATTTATTTTTTATATTAATGGAAGGGGATATAGTTTAGATTTTTGATTAATTAATATAAGTGATTTAGGGTTTTATTTTTATTTATCAATAATTATGGCATTTTTATTTAAAATACCAATTCATTTTTTTCATTTTTGATTACCAAAAGCTCTTGTCGAGGCTCCTATTTCTGGTTCTATAATTTTGGCTGTCATTTTGTTGAAATTAGGGGGTAATGGTTTAGTTCGGGTTTCTCTTTTTATTGATTATTATTCTTTAATGTTTAGATATTTTTGGGTAATTTTTTAGTCTTTGAGGTACTTTAATTGTTAGTTTTCTTTGTCTTTTTCAAGTTGGTATTAAATCTATTATTGCTTATTCTTCTGTTGCTTATATATCTTTAAACCTCTAAATACCTCTAAACACGCTAAAAATTAAATAGATCATACCTTACTTCAAATCTCAATATTAATTTTGTAATGTTGAAATTACAGTTAACGTTGGATAGTTCTTTTAACCATGCACATATCATGTATTAAAAAAAATATTTTCTTTAGTGTTTTAGTTGAGAATATGAATAAATTTGAGAATAAGAAAATTGTATTAATATTATCAGTAATGAACATGCAAGACAGGCGTTATAATTTGTGAACCTAGTAATGTTCAAGGATGGTCATATCTGTTCTTTAAATAAACAATGATAGTCACACGATTTACAGAGAACATTTTTCTTTTATATAAAACATAATTTTTATTAAAAAAAAATTGACCGTACTCGATAATTACCGAGTTCAAAATTTTTAACAGTCTGTCTTACATGTTCATTACTAAAATTATTAGTACAATTTTCTTATTTTAAAGTTGATTCATATTATCAATCAAAATACTAAAGAAAATAATTTGTTAATGCATGATAAAAGAATTGTCTAACGTAAACTGTGATTTTAACATTACAGAATCAATACTGAGTTATGAAGTAACATATGCTCTTTAATTCAAATAACAAGCAGTAACTGAGCTTATGTGATTAGAACGTTTATTTAAGCATAATATAAGAAAATAGCACCTAAATATTATCAAAATAGCACTTAAAAATCCTTAAGACGCTTTGATTTAATACAATGTTGACTGGATTAAAACTTGAGTCTTCAAGTGTATGTTTCAAACTTGACAAGAATAAAACTAAATTGAATGTCCTAGATTCTCCTAACGTCACCTTAGTCTTTTAGAGATGCTACTTTTTTTTTTATCTCCATGAGAACCAGTGGAATGGATGAAAAAAAAATCAGGCAACTAAGGTGGATGAAAGAATGAGAAAATCCTAACTCAAATATTCATTCTACCTGGGACGCAAAGCCGGTAGCCTGGGATAGGAAGAGCAAACACAGGCGTCCATTGTTAAAAGAGAGTCTATAGAAAATAGAGGGAGGCTGGTGCAGGCCATCCTGTTTGAACTGTTGCATCTGGGCCCTCCGTGCGCGGATCGGGTTTCGCTCCCGCCTCTGGTGGATCAAAGCCGACCGCAGCGGTATCCGGTATCACAGCGGCTAATACCACCGGGTAATTGCCGTACTCCTCCAGCACCGTTTAGTCTGTTGGCAACTATTGTACTCTTATGGTAAAAGGCTCTTTGGAAAAGGACCACAGAGTTCTAAAGTATTGTACTAGGGGAATATGCTTTAGCTTTATTAATTAAACTCAAATTTAATTTTATTTGTGTTGTGGTCTGTTAATTAGATTAGATAATTAGTTAATGGAATATTACGTACGAATGAGGCACTCTTTATCAGTCTAAATTGTTTACTCTACGTTTCAATTTTGCTAGTATGTACATTTCAGCAGTGAAACATATTACAAAATGTATTAATTAGGAAACATTACGGGGGCTTCTTGATGGGCCAGAATTTAGTTTAGGATAATCTATAAGTATAATGAAAATGATAATAAATGATAATTTATATTATAATTATTTATTTTATATTTTATAATTATTTATTATATTATAAATTAATGATAGCTATAAATGAAATGGTAATAACAGCGTACGTGATACTTCATTCAAATTTGAGAAGATATTCTCTTTTAATTCTCTGCAAAAATATTTTAGTCCTCTAGAGATTATGATAATAATTTTGCAATTTTGAAACTCTTGAGATTTCTACTCCAGCTTTAACATAACTAAAATTTTATATCATTGCCTTAGCATTATTAATATTTATTCTTCCGTAGTCAAACATTCCCTTAAATTAGTGTCTTGCTTGTGAAATAAAACAATTATATTATATTCTTCATATAATAATAAACGGAAAACAAATATTTTTTCGTATGCTTGATTAGAGTGAAACAACTCTAACGCATCACCTGGACGACTTCTGTGCGGTGTTACTAACTCAACCAAGGAACGAGTTCTTAAAATAAACTCATAAAATGTAGTTTCTGTTATAACAAGCAGTCTAATGGGTTTAAAAAAAAAGTTCCAAATATTTATTCAAAAGTTTCTGAACTTTCATGTATATATATACATATATAAAAAGGTTTTGAAGCAACAACACACAATGTACAGATTCTATGTTATCCGACATATAAATTTGATACCATTTATCAAAATGAAAATTTTTCAGAAACGAGTATGTAGAAAATGTTTTTTTTTTAAATGTCAGAATTAATCAAAACAATTATTTTTAATTTAAGTTAGTTAATTAGTAGTTAATAGAAGTTAGTATCACGAGTTTATTAAGCATATTTTACAATTACAATATTTTTAACAAAGCCTTTATGTATCTTAAATAGTATTTAGTATTTAAGCGGTCAAGTTTCCCGGATCCACTCAACAGTATAAAAATACATACTTACTTTAAAGTGGACTATACATGTTAAACATCAAACAAAGAGTTTAACATGTATACTCCAATCTACTAGATATAACCTGATTTGAATAATATAAGTTTCGTTCTTACATTTATTATATTTCATCGTATACCGATATAATTGATATACAGTTCAACTAAAGCATCTATTTCCTAACAGACATATGAAGCTTTGGAATGTACTTTGTCATCCTCTCGGTCGGAAATTACCCATAACCGAGCTGTTCCCAAAATTTCGAAGAGCGTGGACACGGAGCGATGACAACCAGCCTGAACCTAATGGACTATGAAGGAGAGGTCCTTGAGCCTACACTGGTTTACATAGGTAAATTACCCTGTCCACAGCATTACCATAGCGGCCTAATTATCATTGTAAATACTCCTGTCTCTACTGTTTACATTGCTCGAGCGATGACCTCAAGCCAGGGTCATAGCTCGCCAGCGGGAGTCCGGAGAGTGAAGCAGTGAAGCCACGGGTTAAACCTCATTCTGGAAACCCAGGGTTACCTAGCAAGCTGAGCAAGGATTATTATTACATACTTGGACAGCAATGTAATTAACCATCTGCAAAGTATCTGTACAATAAGAAAATTAAAACACACATCACGGGATGTTGGTGGGTGGTGATCTTTGTATGCTAAAAGGTTTATGTTGTTTTAGTCTGTTATGTGAATTGTTTTAGTATTCAATGACAGCACCTAGAACTATTCGAATGTGTAGAAGTCATTTGTCACACAGGAAGGTTATCTTAATGTTTTTGACTAAAACAATCGAATACGTGAGAATTAAAGCTTTACTTTTTTATAGCACCATTCTTTATATCAATAACAGTTTTATTAGTGGTGTTTTTAGTTTTAGTTTTTCTAATAAATTAAGTGATATAGTCAAGAACTATTATTCAGTTGGGTATCATAACTATTACTATTATCTTGATCAAACAGGTTTATTTCATGAAATATCTTGATCTACAACTTACCTTCCTAAGAAGGAATCTTTGTGTAAACGATTAGAATAAGATATTTAAGTAATAAAAACTGTTTTTAATAAATAAAGTACACACATGAAATCTGATATCAGGCAGTTACCAAAAAACAATATCGATTTAACTGTGACAAACCCACAAAATACAGACCACCAGTATATGACAGAGACAATTACAGTTAATCATAGTGCTACTAAAAACGGTTTTAAAAGATAATATTGTCAGATGAAGGCATATTGAAGCCAGGCAGTAAACATTTACGCTACAATCATAGGCTTCTAGAACCCGACATGGTTTAAATAACATAAATGCTTCAATAAGCTATACTAAAGTATATACATAAATAGTGTTTGTATCAAATTTTAGTATTTGTAAAAAAAAAAATTATTTTAAGTAGAAGAAAAAATCATTTATAGCTCTGAAACCTGCCCTAACTTAAAATTATAAATTATGAGGTTAAGGATAATAATTAACAATATTTAATTAATAGCATGCTATTATCAGCAACTTTTTTTCCCTCTTTTTGTCCAATTTTCTTTACGTGTTGTGGATGCTCCTTGGTTCATAAGAAATAGGCAATTGCATCGAGAATTACAAATGGAGTGGATCAAGACATCAAAAAACGGTTCATGATGTTCTACTTATTTTCTCTCCTTTTTTTTTTTTTTTTTTTAATTAACCGATTTTTTTACCATTAGGGGGCAATTATTTGTTTTGTTTTGTAGGTCTACTAATGTCGTTATTTTTGTTATTACTTTTACTTTTCTCTTTTATTAAGAAGCATTATTTTTATCTATTTATTGTGTCTTATTTTCTTTTAATAGCTAGGGATGTCTTTTGTACGAGACTATAACCTCCCCCACAATTACTAGTTAAATAAAAAAATAAATAAAATGTAACGGTTTTATTAACCATGTAAGGCCCACCAGGGCCCTGTTTCATAATAAAGTACAAACTAATACTATTAGTCTTGTAGATTTATCTTAATTCAATTACACAAACTTGTACAATAGTAACTTGTACTTTAGTATTTTTTGAATTCCTGTAATATCATTAATAGTCATCCCTATCATGAAAAAAAAAGTATTAGTATTATAACCACACTACTTTTTACACTTGTACTATGAACTAATACTATTAGCTTTTATTATGAAACATGGCCCTGGCCGTTCTGACATTAAATAAATAGAAAAAAAGCGTGTGTCTCTAATTCGTTTCACTTTTTAACCGGTCTTATTTTTTAGCATTTCTTCAATTTTTTCTTCATATTCTCTGATATACAATATTGCTGATTTTTATCGGCCTAATAAACCGTATTATTATTTTATTTATAATCTATACACTTTCTTGAGACTGGTTAATATTATTTAAATAAATAAATTTTATCTTATTTTAGTCTCAAAATATTTTTTATTTTTTTATAAGTTCGACGTTTAGGCCAATTCGACCATCCTCAAGGACAATCTTAATACAATTTTAGAAATACATCATTTAAAAAACAACTATGAAAAATATGCTGGCTATTCTGCCCAGGTCATTTATAGTAATTATATATTAATATATTAGCAAGTCCACAAATTACCCTAACTAGACAATTGCTCCCATTAAATTAAAAATTAAAGCTATTTATCACAGTCAACCTTCATTGTTAAATTCTTGTAATAAATTTTAACAAAGAAGGTTGACTGTGATAAATAATTTTAATTCTTAATTTAATGTGAAAAATTGACTAATTAGGGTAATTTGTGAACTGATATAAATGACTTAGGAAGAAAAACCTGCATAAAGTTGTTTTGTAAATGATGTAGTTCTAAATCGTATTATGATTGTCCTTGAGGATGGCGGAAACGTTGCACTTATAAAAAAATAAAAAATATTTTGATACTAAAATAGAATAAAACTTACTTATAAGAAGAGTCCTTATTGATTTATGAGGAGGAAAAACTTTATTAAAAATACAAAGTTGTCCAGTCCAACTTCATAGGGTTGCTAGTCACACGGCATACTTATTTTAATCTAATCAGACAATATTTTTGATCTTAGGATAAATTGGCCTAACGAGTAAACAATAATAATTATAAACAGTAGTAATATATAACAATAGAATATGACTTTATTTTTCATTTCATCTCCTTGGTTCTTTTATCTTTTTTTTTTTTACGTAAACATGTAAGAATCTATGTTTCTTAAAGTTAATTTTTTTGTATGTTTAATTATTAATCATGGAATGAATGTCCCTTATGTCTTTAAAGGTCTGTTATAAAACTTTGGAATATCTTTTTTCTATATAATGATATTTTTCCATGTTATCAAGGAAACATCTGTTTTGTTTACTTTATAATTGTGATGTAATAGTCTTGTTGTAATACAAGAAGTAACCTTTGTAATATTATTATATATTTTATAAAAAGGAGAATAAACTTAAAGTTTATGCCCATGGTTAATAGTAAATATCATTTTAAATCTCCTCCATTAAACATGCCACAGCCTTCGCTAGTTGATGACGCACAAGCTGAGGATGAGACCAAGATAATCCTAAATAAGGCATTAGTGCCCCCATGGAACAGGTGCCTCTGCTAATTCCCGAGGCCATTAATTTGAAGACACACGTTCTCAAGAGCTAATGGTGCTTGGCCATATCGTGGACGTCCTCGCCCGCTAAGTCCCGGCCAAGTCCTCATTGTCCTCAGCTGCTTCATTAGTCTTCAGCAATTACTGTTATGGCCTGGACCAGTAATTACTACAATATCTGATGAATAATACATGATTCCTTGTAGGGTACATAGCCGCTCCTGATAGTTATTTGTCAGGGAGGATGCATTAAATTAAAGGAGCTCTCATAGGTGTACTTAAAAAGAAGTAAGAATTTATCATTCGTGAGCAGATTTATCTACTGTCTATCTAAGAAGAAAAAAGTACATAGGGGACAGGAAGAATGTAGTATTTACTATAAAAGCATTTATTCCTGTCCATGTTCAACTACATAAGTAAAATCTAATTAAAATTCTTGAGTAACAGAAATCAATTTATTATGGTGAGAATTAGTATTTTAATCAATAATTGTAATTTTAATCAAACAATAAATTTGCAGTATCAGTCCAATAGTTTTGAAGAAAAAATAAATAACAATATTTTGTGACGCAGCTTATGGGATAATTAAACAAAAAAAATTAGGAAAACTTAATTTCTCTCTACAAAAATTTGTATGCCGAACTTTGCTTCCTGCGTTGAATCTTACTCAGAAAAATCAATCGAATTAACTGTTAAAAAAAATCATAATACGACTTTATAAATGTTTTACGGAAAAAAATAGAGTGCCAATGAGTAGCTCTCTACATGCCTGTATCACTCCATAACTGAGATAAAATTTACTGGATGTATTATAATGTACAGTTGTAAATTTCCATAAATATATATTTAAAAAAAAAGAAGAAATTATAAAAACGAAAAAATCTGGTTAATTATTGCTTTACGGTGACTTAATGTTTAATAATAAATAGTCTTTCTATGTATTTCGTTGCTTTATTGACCACCATCAGGACTATATTCGTTCAATTTACTTTATACGGTCAACTATCTTCTTCCAAGAAAAACAAAACAAAAAATAACTATAGAATTCAACTGCGAATATATTTGATTTTCTTAGTTATAGTTACTATAAGCGATCTTTCTATCAGTTGTAAAAATTGATTCATATTCGGTATTATACGAGTCAATATGAGATTACAACATTGAACTAATAAACGATGTACTTACTTTTGGCATTTTGAAGATAATAATGCACTAACACTCGTGAGGAAAGTAAACTATAAACTTAGCTTGAAATCAGCGTAATGTAAAAAACGAATACAAAGGAGAAATAAAACTCGACGTTAAGATAAAAACCCATGCCTAATGTTAAAAGTGAATTATTGAACTACTATTCCAATTTATTTAACTGAATTAAGCCAATTATATAAATACATGCACTGATCATCAAATATTCAAAATAAACTTGACTAATTGAGTACATTTATTCGTGTAGTATTTTGACCAGCTATTCGAAAAATGCACGCAAACTAAATATGCAATTACTTACAAATCCGATGCTTTGTAATAACATAAAATATTAATAAGTTGGATTAACCTATTTTATGAATCTTTTATAATTTATTTTATTAATCTTTCTTTTATAATCCAACTTATTTGTGTTTATCTTTGACCACACCCCAAACCATCTTCTCCTCGTTCGTCATCCACGGTCAACTATCTCTCATAATTAAACATAAAATATTGTTGTAACATTAATTATGCAATACCAAGTCCCTCAACAAGTCAAGTCTCTTATTATTTTCCTATCTACTTATTAAAACATTCCATCCACCCAGTCCATATTTGATCAATCCCACAGAAGAGCTGTTTTAGGATGGACTAAATGCTCCAGCAGAGGGTGTAGCATTCAAACCTCGGCGGTATAAATACAAACTCTTGGAATGCTGGGAGAATGTGAATTATGCTCTGTTCAGGTTGCTCGGCCTCTCCAGCATTCCGCTGGAATGAATTAAAGAACACAGATGTTTAAATTTTCCACTCTGGGAAATTACAGACGTCACAACGTGGGAAAAGGGTTTTTCCATGTCTGTTATTTCCTTTTCTTAATTAATTCTTTTGTCAACTAGGAAATGTGTTTCTATAAAGCACCCTTGTAACTATTTATTTAATTTCCGCTTATTTAATTTAACAAACACGGCTGAAGAACAGCTTTGTATTAGTTCATATTAATGAAATTTATTCAGGTTCAGGAATTATACAATTATATTAGCAAAATTAGCTATTGAATACATAAAACGCAAATAAGGATTTAGTTGAATTTGAACGAAACTAATTTATCAGGTAAATATTGAATTCATTTTTAATTATAGTTTTTCATTTTATTTGAAGCCATAAAACATATATATGAAAAATGTAAGGGGCTTTAGGTTGAAACCGTGCTTAATATCCATTATAAATTTCACTGTTACAATTTATGTATTATTCTAAACATATACCAGCATCAGCATTTTTTAAAGATTTTAAAACACAAACAGACCAGGGATTTGAGAAATTATTACAAATATTGGCTGTAAAATTTAAAGTTTTTTATTATCAAGACACTATAATATAATATTAAAAAATATTAAGATACTATAATATTATATTAAAAAATTACGATAAAACAATAATGTAAACGACACGACTAAAGAATAGCTTTAAATTATTTAGAAACCGCTCACTGAAATTTATTCGAGTTCAGAAGTTATCAAAGTTATATTATTTAAAGAAGTTACTGTTCTTCAGCCGTTTTATTTACTTTACTAAGACTACAATAAGTTAATATCTCTCAGTAAGTTTGTTGTCTGTGAGTACCAAATTTATTTCACTCGGAATTTCAATCCTCATTATCGATCATAAAATCCCTGCAAATTCACCAATACACACAAAAGCAGTATTTAAGATAAAAAAAAATGCATCGATTATCCTTCATGGTTTGTAGCGATAGAGATTTAATTTTTGTTTATATTGTAGAATGATGTGGTAGTTTTTAGTAGATATAATGATTGGAAAAAATAATGTAGCAGAAAAAGATCCAATGATAATATTAGTTTGATTATTAGTAGAGTGTAGAAGAGATGTGTTTAAATTCATATTTCTAATAAATATGGTCTATACAGAACGGATGTTCCTAATCCTTATATAAAGGAAAAAAAATTAAAACAGGGTTTTAATCATTTCTTATTTATTATAAATATACACACGTGCTTACTTATTTTATTTATTACTGTGTGTACACACACATTGTATTTATTTATATTGTATGTGAGTACGTACACTACATTGAGTTTTATTAACAGTTGTTTGACGAGCAGGATTCTGTTTTCAGTGATATATACATAGTTAATATCATTCTCTAAGCCTTAAAATAAATTATACTGACCCCAAAGCTCCTCACTCTCTTGAGTTAAGTAAGACGTAATCGCCTCGTGTGGTCCCCAATTAAAACTAAAACTCCATCTTCCCTTATCAGGTCATTAAGGATCCGGGACCATTTTTATCTTCAAAAATAGGCTCCCTAGCTTAGCATTAACTGTACACGGACGGGGACAAAAAAAAAAAAGGAGAGAAAAGGCATTTATCATACTCTTATTTTTAATAAGCCTCATTTTAAAGGTGCCGTATTGAAATTCCTAAAATTCCATCCTTCCCACTTACGAGATATCTTCACATTCAGTAATACGATATATTTGATAATATAATAATAACAGTAATATATTTATTTTCGGCATTTTTAAATTGGGAATTTACAAGTATATGTTCTATACTAAATTTATTTACTCTGATTTTTTTATAATAATCATTAGGAAAAAAAGTTAAAAGTAATGTAATGCAGCCAATATTTGCTCTAACAATTATCAAGTCTCATAAAAAAAAAAAATTGAACTAATTAATTTTTACAAAAGGGTATTGCACGCTCAATTGAGTTTCATTATAAAGTTTTTATAATAATATCTGAAATAATACCCACAATTACCAAACCTGTAATGAATAAATTTGAAGAAGGTAATTTAGATTCGTAAATAAATTTGAAGAAGGTAATTTAGATTCGTAAATAAATTTGAAGAAGGTAATTTAGATTCGTAAATAAATTTGAATAAAATGATAATCAAATAAATCGCTATTAATTGAATAATAAAGATTTTCTTTCTTATATTCAACGATTTTTTTTTAGATTTTTTAACGATTAGATATTTTATTTTCATTAAATTTTTTTCTTCGGATGTTTTTATTAAAAATGGAAAAAATGAGGGGTTACAGGAATCGGTGCATAACAATTCAAATCTAAAATTAACCATAATATGCTTAAGAAACTAAAATTTGACACCAATAATTCTTTTAATTTGGTTTATCTGAATTAGTTATGAGTCCTACAGTTATTGAAGTATTTTAATTTGAAAATATTACATAATTTATCTGCTCATAATTTTTATAATTAACAGCCGATTTAGCACCTCATGGCCATTAGCAATTAAATGAAACCTCCATCTTGTATGCAGAAAATTCTTGAATGATTTGAGCACGAACTATTGTCTAATTGATATTCATAGACTTATACTTCGAGATTCTGAAAGCAAATGTTGAAAATAAAATATTTCCAAGAAACGTGAAAAAATAAATAAATAGCTGGGAACAAGAGACTAATGAAGGATTCTTTCCTGTCAGCTCTGGTCGAGCAGTTCATGAATTTTCATTTTATTACTCTTGTTTTCTTTATAGATTGTCCACAAACTGGGTTGTCAGTGATTTTATTCAATTCGTGGTCTATTGTTACGGCTTTTGAAATGATATAAGTACAAATATCATGATATATGAAGTCATCTTAATTTTAATTATGAACATATCCTAATTTTAAATATGAAGTTGTTAGTTTTCACCATGATTAGATTAAAGAGGTTTTTTATTTTTATTGATTTTCATATTTTTATTTAACAAGAATTAAATTTTACTATAAATGCAATGTATAGATGCTAATATATATTTAATAGAATAATAGTTAAAATGGTAATAGAAGACCAGTGAATGTGAAAATTCTTTTAAAATATAACAAAAACCTTTTAAGCGGAATGAAAAAAAATAGTTATAATTTGCAATAAAAGTGTAGAAAATAAGCAGTAAGATATTTATTAATGATCAAAAACCATTCATATTTAATAATAATACTGAATTATTTTATTTTTAGTGTAATTTCTAAAGGATGTACATATTTGATATCACTTAATAAATTATTTTAGATTTAATCGAAAATCCACTAACTCGTTTCTTGTTCTATCAGAAAACAGTTAATATAATTTCACTTAACACAAACTTTGATTACTTAGTATCAGTTGCAGTAGTTGGCATGCCCACCGATTTTCAACTAACAAGTGTGAGTTATCAGCCGAATATTCCCAGTATAGCTTATCAGTACTGATTTGGATAGAACGTGGTATGCCTTCTGAGAGATATCTTATCAGCAAGCATCCATGATGTTCAGCAGTAAGCGTTTTTGGCTTTAATGACTTTTTAAGCTAACTTGTCACTTTCCACCTAGGATACTATCAGTATTATCGTTGTTAACAAATCAGAATAGAGGTTTGTTCAGTAAAATAAATTTTATTTTAATAAAATTAAGAACTGGAAAATTAATTAGTACTAAGAGGATTACCAAAGAAATGTTCACCGATTTTAATGTCTATCATCAGCTATTAGATAGCGTTATATTATACTTAATAGTGGCAAGAAATTAATTTTTTTTATTAAATCGTATATTGTATATTGCTTTACTGTGAATAAAATCTCACCATTCCTATTTTTTTTAAATTTATATTTATGTTTTTCTTATAAAAATTGCTGGCTATTTTAGTTAATAATACCAACTTGCCTTATGGTCAAGTGGAAAATGGGATAAAAGTTTATAAAACCACTTTGTAGGATCTGCTATTAGTATTTACCAAGTAATTTGATGCCTTACAGAATAGTTGTGACACTATTTATTGGATTATTATCTGCAACAAAAATCTTAGATTTAAATAAACCATAAATATTTTTTCGCACTTTCGAAAAAAGAAAAGTTACCTACGGAAGGAGAATTATTGAAAATTCAATTCTCATTTTATGTTTAAGTATCGTGCATATTGGTAGTTCCATATTTGATAGAATTTCACTGACTACTTTCGCTAAATTATTTTCCTTGGTGTACTAATACTACGAAAAATACTCGTCTAATTTTTCCTAGATACAATTGGTAGAAAATGGTTAGTAAGAGGACAGTATAAAAATGATTCAGTATCAATTTAATCGAGTTCCATTAACTAAATTTGATAATACATAAGTAAATATATTTTCTTTGACAAATATATATTTTTGCATATACAAGTATAAAAGTCTAATTGGGCCAAAAGTTAGAGGATAGTTGAGGAATAGTGTAGACTTGGTCTATTCAAAATCTACACATTTATATTTCCAATTGTGGATATCCAAATACAACATTGGATTATTTTGATTCACTGAACAGGCTTTTCCCGAACCAAACTGAAAATAAGATAGGAACTTACTGAAGTTAGATAAAACAATTAATTACAACAAAAAAAGCTTTTTATTTCATAAAATGGGTATGATTTAGCTGCTAACTTTAAACCGGTCCACTGTTTTTTTTTTCTTAACCTCCGTTTTTTTTTAATTTCAAATTTTTAATACAGTTTACATTATATAATAAGTCTAAGACATATATATATATACTGATATGATACAATGTAACCTTTCCTTACCGGAAGGGGTTTTAAGGAAGACCCACTGGGGTACTATAATGCTCTAATTTTAAATACCCCAATGGAGCGGTCCCTCCCCGTTTTTGTACCCTCGGCCAGCGGCTACCCCTTCCTTCAGCACACATTATCTTAAGATACCATGTGGCGAAGGAATAGGATATGTTTTTATATATTGTAAATATTTAGATGTAACTTAGTATTAAGACATTATGTATTGTACTACATCGTAAATAAACTTAGGTAGTAAGAAAAAATAAAGAAGTTAATATTAACTGAAAACGCTAAATTATTTTCCTTGTTTTTAATATCTAGAAAATGACTCCTCCAATTGTTCTCAATTTCGGAAACAGTTGGATTGAGTGTAAGAAGGGTCCAGTGTAAATTATTAACTGCTACTTTCGCTTACCTGTAGATCTACAAAAAGGGGTATATTTCTAATTAAAGATAAACCCAACAAACAGACTGAGAAATAAAGGAAACTTGCTTTTTAGTTAGGTAAAGCAACTAATCACTGTAAATAACAACATTCCATTTTATAAAAGTTCCATTTCCATTTCTATTATAATCCTTCTTTAGCTAAGAGTCGTTTTATATTTTCATAAAAAAAAAAGCTCTCCCGGTATAAAAGCTCGCTATGAGATAAACCACCTTAATAATAATTCGGTGCTGAAGTGGAGGAGGAGATATAAAAAAATCGTTTTCCCTAGCTCCTTGATAAAATTTCTTTTAGTGCGTATCGCCCCGGAGGAGCCTTATTAATCAGATTATCCGGGAGAGTTAATTAGAACTCGGCTCCTTTATAAAATTCTAAACAATCCTCGGACCCGGAATAGGGATTCTTAATTGATAATGCTCATCTAAGATTCTTCCCGGGAGAGATAAGATTCCCTCCGTTTCTTCCTTACTCAACTTCGATTAATTTCTTTTTGTTGGTAAAGTCATGAATACAATCCAGCCCCGCACTTCAGTAAATGAATCCTCGACTTTTGTTATTTGCTTTATTGATGTTGTCAATACTGACGAATCGTTGAATTGTGAATGAACGGAATAGATTAGGAAGATTCCTCCTCTCTTATTTGATTGATGCAAAAATATAATTAGATGAAGAGATAAGAATTTTTTTTTTTTACGGAGAAAGGAAAAGATAGTAAAAATATTTAGCATAACAAAGAATTAGCAAAATATGACAGTTATCATTTTTCATGCCTAATCTTGACGCTCACATTTTGGCCATTGATTCTTATGTCTAAGGTTATCTCTGGAAGGAGCGGACCAATTCTGTTGCACATTTTTGTCTTGTACGCAATCCCAAGTAAATTAATTCTGGACGCTCTTGGGTTTGTAAGAAACAGCCAATTACATCGGGAATTGTAAATAGAGACAATAGAGGATAACATCAAAAATAGGTTCATGAAGTTCCACTCTCAGTTACCTACGGTTAAAGGAGCAGTGTCCTACAACTTGGGAAACCCAATCACAACTCAAGACTGAATTTATTTTATCTTAATTTCTCTCTCTCTCTCTCTCTCTCTCTCTCTCTCTCTCTCTCTCTCTCTCTCTCTCATAATAGTGTGAGAGGGCATATCCCTATATTTTTGATCAGTTATTCTCTAGTAAAATAAAATATATCAGTATTTTTTCAAATTAATAATGCAGCCTTGGTCTTGGATTGAGTTACGTTCTGATTGTAGCTCTTGTTGAGATTTTGGTTTTGTTTAGTAATAAAGGAATTTAGTCAGTGATAACCTTAAATGTAATGTTACAATTCAATAACTGTATAAAATACAGAAACATGCATATTACGCATCAGACAAGAGTTTGAATTTATACTTGAAAACTTTAACTTTCTTCTTTTAAATTCACATCTTAAACTTTATAGGTTTGATTCACTATAGCTGTTTTATTTTTTGTATCATATATTTATTTTTCTTATTTCTAAAAGATGTTAAAATCTTTATTACCTTTATTAGATTTATTTTAGAGCAAGGAAGTGCATTGTATAAAAAAATTCCCTGTACAAGATTGCATATTTATCTGGTTTCGGACAAACTAACTAGAACACGAAAAATTATTCATCAGCTTGGAACGCTAGGTTTTTATTCCGAGTCACATAAAGCAATATTGACCATGGCATATCACGATTACTTATGTGCAGGATATAAAATTTAGAATCGGGCCTTGCACAAGGATCTGTACTGAGGACTACACCGTATGAGCACCTGGCACGACGAATCCTTCCTTTCTTCGGGTCCCAACAAGGGAACACGCGTGCATTCATCTTAATTAGCCAGAGGGTGAAATGTCAGCAAGGGGTTTCGCAAAACCTTGTCCGCATCTCTTGCATCACAATGGCGGTCATTATAAGCGTTTGCAATCCAGCCATGGACAGTCGTAACTTAAGCTGTCGTCTATTGTAAATATACAGATCATTATCTCGCCAATGATTACCAGCCTTCGGGTAGATTTAAGTTCGTAGCTAGACAAAAGTACCATTCTAATACTATTGGTTAACTATGCTTATCTATTGCATATGTTACTATTGTGAATAGTTATGTCTCTGAAGGTGTAATAAATAGTTTTCAAATAGCATAGCTGTAAGTATTTATTAAGTATAAATAAGTATTAAATAAGACGAAGTTTGGGGAAAAAAGTTGAAAATTTATTTTCGAAAATCCGTGAGTAATTCTAAAAATAATTGCACACATGATTATAAACAATTTTGAATGACGGGCATACGAGTCGGTAGGTCAAGATTTTGTAAAATAGATGGTGGCACTTATGGTTTTCGAAGAATTTTTATATAAGTTAGAATATTGGTTAATTATAAAAATCATTGAATACGTTTAAAAATTAAAATCTGTACCGCTACAACCCATGAAGGGTCAGGGGTTTAGTACTTAGTAAGGAAGTACAGTTACTAGACCAACGGTTTAGTTTTTTTTAAAATCATTTTCTGCCCAACTGGATTCGAACTCGGGTCCTCGGAGTCAGTGGCGACGCGCCTTACCCCAAAGCTACCGCGCTCCCCATTAAATACAAATGAATAAAATTATTTTAACAAGTTGGTTCTTAGTGCAAAATACTAGAGTCGGTGATCTTGTAGTCTGTGTCTTGTCTTATAATATGGGAGTCGAAAATAGGCACTATGGACTTATGTATCAATCCCTACATTCACTCATTTCTAATGTCATTGAACCGGCTGAAACGTTCATAAAAATCATAGGAGAATCCTGTTTAAATTTATTTTACTTTTTATTTTCTAGCAAAATTTGCGATTAACTTATGGATTTTGGTGGTTTTTGGAACAAATTTCCTAGTTGATAAGTTTATCCCTACTTAATTCAAAAATGGCATAGGTTTTACAAATAGCCTGGTGTCTGTATCATTTTAGTAGTTTTAAGTTTTAATTTTTGTTCTCTTGAATGGTCAATTCGCTATTAATAACTAAGGAATATTGAATTTTAAAGCCCTAAAAAGCCATTATTATTTTTGTCTCTTAGAAATGATTTATTTCCTTGTAAAATAACGTTAACGACCGATGATAACAAATGTGTGTGTGAAAATACCCCATTCATATAAAGTTATTTATTAACATATAGGCCATGAATAGCTGATATAGGTAATGAATAGTTCAGGTAAAATAATGAGGTGTAGATAGTTGACCGTAGATTAATGATTGGAGAAGTTTGTCGGGGGGTGCTGTCAGCAAAGACTTAAATCCAAATGCGATTGGTCTTTCTTGTCCATCTGAATGTTATAATAAAATATAAATTTGATTTCACCTTTACGGTTGTACCTCACTGAACCATTTAAATTCAAAGATAGACTCTTGGTCTTAACCAAGTCAATGGTTTAACAAACTGTGACAAATATTTATTTAACTTATTAAATACTGTGTCTACCATTTTTGATTTTACGATAATTAACCGATTATTTTATTATTTCGTAACCTGCAAGATAATAATTGATCACCATACCTGTTGATAACCTTAACCTATTCCCAAATAATTAATTTATTAAAGCACCCATATTTTTTTTTCTATATAACTCATTACTTACCATTCTCCTTTTCTATGTCCATTACATCTTGTTCTACTAATTACGTTAGAAATTAGGGCCTTCACGTCTCCATAACACTTTACTCCCATTACTTATACAATACTCGACTCCCATAATTTTACATTTCACACTTTTAATGTGTTTTACTCCATAACTTCACTCTTATTTTATATTTTTCATTTCGTATCAGCTATTTTATCTCAATGGTGTTTTTTGACAGTTACGTTTCCTTTTTATCCTATGCCCTTCTGACACACACTCTAGTGTAACTTTCTACAAATCAATCAGTTTTAGCGAAGATCCCTGCTAAGCTGTAAGTTTCTTTTCTCGTATCTCATATTTCTTACTTTCTTCATACCCCATATTTCCTCTTCTACCTTGTTCCTTTTTAAAACATTGTGCTTAGGTAAAAGCTCTAATCTTAATCTAACTAAATTTTTTGTACTTATTTATAAAATAAAAAAGTTTTTTTAATTTTACTCATCTATGTCTATTAATGTTCATTATGTTGATTCAAATTATTTTCCAGTTTTTTAGACACTACTTACATATCTTGTCTTATACATTCTTCTTTCATATGTAAAGACTTATATTTCATCTTTCATTGTTATTAATCTGCTACTGTCTAATTCGATGGTTATCAATTAACTATTTTGTATTATTCAATTCAATATTTTGTATAATTCCAAATTTGTCAGTATACTGTTTTCATTTAATTTTATGTTTTTCTCAATGATGGTTGTTATCTCTTTTAGTTTTATAGCCCTGATTAAGACCTGAAAATCAGGTCCAAACTTCGGCATGAATAAATAGTTTTTTGTCTATTTTTATTTATTTTTGCTAACCGCACCCCCGACTATCTTCTCCAATTATTAATCTACGGTCAGCTATCTACTCCTCACTATCACAATGCTTATGTTTTAATCTCAGATAAGCAGTCCTTGTTGTCCTGCAAAACATTTTACACTAACAGGCCGAAGTTTTAGCAGACTTTTCAACTAGAACTGTAACAACAGGACATTGATAGTATCCTGTAAACAGTGGAAGTAACGACGCTTGTCGACCCAGCAAAGCTCCAGGGACAACCCGCAAAAAACTCTACCCAGTGGTTTATTCCCGGCCGGAGCAGTCCCGATGGAAAACAAGGGAGTATTTCCCAAGCCGAAATCCCACTCTAGTGACATTCAGTTTTTATGATTTGATTGGGCCAATTCATGTTACCGACTGTTCTGCAAATTTTAAACAGTACATACAAGCTTGTTTCTTTGAGAGTGTTTCCATTTGTAAATTTGTCGAGGGTGGTTGTATACTTTATTACTCTGCAGAAAAAAAAAAGAATGGATACCACAATGTGTGATGAGATTTGTGTGTTTCTGTTCGGTCTAAAGCATTCTTACTCTTCCTGGGCAAATTTATTTCCATTTCTAATATAACATGAAGAACTATCAATATGATTAGTTCAGAGACATTAGGAAAATACTAATAATTATAAGAAAACATAAAATTGTAAGACCACACATAAACAGAGGGTCAACTGATACTTTCCAGAAAACAATGTTTCGAATATCAAATACAGTTTATAGAATTAGTTGGTTATCCGTTTTTAGCAGTAATACTTTTTTCTTATTATTTTTATGACCATTTTTTAGTATTTTATGATGTTGAAAAGTGATTTTGGTAGCACCTAAGTACTAATAAATATGATATTAATTTTAGTGGAACGATATTATGCTCCAAAAAGGCGTTAGCAAAAAATGAGTAGGTAATGTGAAAAACATTCAAATTCGTCAAGTTATAGACGAAATGTAAGGATAAAGTAAATTATTTCAGCATAATCCAATAAAGATTTGAAAAAAAGTCTATAAACTCATTTTTCCATTTGAAGACAATCCCAATTGACATTGTACTTAGTAATGTATATTTTTTAAAGGTAATATAAATATAAAATTGAGTGCTTAATATAAAATTTTATTACTCATACTATTTTATCTTAAAACATCAACTTCTCTTACATTTTACAGAATACTCATGCGTTGCATTGGAAAATGAATTTTGTTACAAATGGTCGTGCTATTGCAGTAATGTTTGTTTTAAGACTTAGCTAGTTTTACGGAGATCAATAAGGAGTTGATACGAAGAATATTCTTTCATAACCATAAATTACTATCAATAATAAATACGAACCAAAATTCTTAAATGACATTTTTAATTTTTTTCATTTAATATGGAAATCTTTGGGGCTTTTGAAAAAGTAATATTGTTATTTATTTTATACCCGATTTAAATAATTAATTTTTAAAAAAAGATGTTAATAGCTTACCATAGATTGATAATAGAAGATGTTCGATGGTGCAGTAAGCAAAAATACACAAATAAAGGCTTATTTAATTGTGCCGACGTTTCGACCTGAATGTCAGGCCTGCATTTGGACTGAAAAACAATACGTGATAACAACCTTAATTCAGCAGAAATAGAAACTTAAAAAGAAAAACAAACTGATTTACTATACTAATTCCAAGTTTGTTTGCTATTATTTTCTTTTTCTTTAAATATTTCCTCTAATTAAGTGTTACTGTTGTTTCGTTATATCAGATCTGATTAAGACCAGGAAATTCTGGTCGAAACGTCGGCACAATTTAATAAGCCTTGTATATTTGTGAATCTTCGCTGACTGCACCGCCGACCATTTTCTTCTCTTAATTATTTTTTATCCATTTTTTCTAATCTAACCTTTGTTTTACATACTTTCTCATCATTCGTTCCTTTCACATTGATAGATTTTTCCAAGTAAACCACAATGGTTCCTGTTCATCCCCTATTCTCAGTCCGCTGGTGTTCCTCAAGGTAGTCCTTAGTCCCATCCTCTACACCGTCTCTACAGCTGACATTCCAACCAATCCTAACACTATCCTCACCACGTATGCCGATGACACATGTGTGCTCGCTGTTAATAATAACCCATTAATTGTATCCCAAAATCTCCAATCCCATTTCACAGCCCTCGAAGATTGGTGTCGTAATTGGAGGATTAAGATAA
>NW_027104700.1:29309-58757 GCF_000696795.3 Halyomorpha halys | reverse complement strand
AAAAAAAAAAAAAAAAACCCTTTGTTTATTACTTATTGTTCTGGCTGTACTAACCAGTCTTAACCATTTGTCAAAACCGCAATAAACGTTGAATTTGAAAGTTATAAGGCTTTAATATATGGAAATGCTTCGAAAGATAACAAAACAAAGATATTGAAACATTTAAAAAGCGCCTGATATTTAAAAAAACTTTCAGACTATTGTAACGATTACGTTGGTCGATGCACGACATCACAATCCCAGAAGAGATTATAACACGAAAAAAAGGTAATCCTTCAGGGCCAGACCCGCCCCACTAAGACCCCAAGGGAGCTACGGTCATGTATCATTTTTTAAATATTCGCTTAAAACAGGAAGAGGAGACTTAGGATAGTTTAATCGAGCTATAATTAAATAGCGCCTGAAATTGAAAAACGGCGTGAAACCCTCCATTCCCGCCCTACGTAGTAGCCTTACTTATCTCAAATTTAATACAAATACTTACAAGGAAAACAATTACAAATAATATATAAATAGTTTAATAAATTAAATTAGGAAATAAGAAAAAAAAACTGTAATTTTAAATTTTTCATTGAATTATCGCAGAAGCGATATTGTATAACTGTTATAATAATTAGGAACTAATCTATAGTCTATTTCTGTATGTTTGTTTTAAATTAAATAACATAAAATTAATGTAATTTATAATTAATTATCAGATCTTTTAATACCCCATGGAGTAAAGTTGGATTTAATCCGCCTAGCGCTGACAGTATAGAAAGTACTGGCTGAGTTGGTGCACATGTTGAGGATTAGTGTAGGATCAGGCTGGGGTTCCTAACCATGGGAAAGTGTACAAGTGTTTCAACTCTTCCGTCTCTTAGCATCCCATTGTTTTCGGCTCTGTCTTCTATATTGTCCCTTAAATCCTTATTTAGCACACTCCTTTATAGTCTACTCATTATTTATAACAAAATATTAATAAATACATAAATATCGTAAAAGAACCTAGAATTGAGTAAAGTTAAACATAAGTAGGGATGTGACAGCTCTCGGGTAAAATTGTTGAGTTTATGACGTTTATCTTCGTATGAGTAGTAGTTTACATAATACTTTCTAAAATAAATTCACAAAATGTTGATTTACAGTAATTCGGACGAAATTTTTTATTTATGAAAAACTATATCTCAGGAACTATAGAGATAGAGATATCTATCAGCAATAAAATCTTAGGTTTATCAAATTTACTATAAAGTTGTTTATAACGTTTGTCTTCGTAGAAGTAATAGTTTTAATGACATTTGCATATAAATATGAATATTGCCAAAGAAATATAGCTCGAACAAGAAATTAATTAATTTTTAACAAATACTATGAAAACTAATACCCATAGGAAGATAAAACATTTTATAGCACATTAAACTAGCTCTAATTCAAATGCTGGCAGACATGTATGACTACTGGTTCCTGAGGTATAATTTTTTATAAACCAAAAGTTATGTTCGAACAAATAGAACATCAACATTTTAGAATTTATTTTGGTAAATATCATGAAAATTAATACTCCTACGAAGATAAATTACATTAAAAATTACAAACTACTATATAACATATTAAACTAGCTCTAATTTGAATCCTAATAGACATCTGTTTGTCTCATGGTTCCTGAGATAAATATTTCCCACAATAATTTCACTAACTACTGATTATTTAGTACACTTTTTAAGAAACGAGGCTATCAAAAAACTGTATCTTGAGAACTATTGACTGTAATTGGCAGGCTCATCAATTTTGACTTGTAATTATATACAGTTTCCATTAAAGTGATCAAAAATTGGAGTGAAATAACTGACATATTTCTCCTATTGGGCTCTTATACTAGATGCTTTCGCCAGAATCAATTCTTAATATAAATAAAATTGTCTCATTATCCATAAGTATTAGTTTATTATTGATAGTTTCACAATTTGTTTTTCGATACTGCAGAGTAAATTTGGTTCAGGCACAAATATATAGATAATGAAAAAAAAAGTTTATTTCCAAAATTATTACATGCTCCGCTTAGCTTCTCACTTTTGAAAATATATTCTGAAAAATTAATTATTTTCAATAAATATTATCTTGCTTTTTCATTAATCGCATTTAAATTGTATTAAATTTAGTAATTTCTGACACTCTTGTCATGCAAAGTTTTAATGAATGTTTCTTTTTATTAAATAATTATTTTTTAAGGTTTTTTATAATTTTTATTCCAATTTCGCAAAATCAAACCATTATATTCAATATTCATATTCAAAACAGTTTTAGTGGAAATGGAATTATATGATGAGAACAAATGATATAGATTTTTACAAAATCTAGAAATTTGTTAACCCATTGATGACTTGGATTTGAATGTAATTTCCATGAGGAGTGGAACCCGCTCTTTTGCGTGGAAATGCTTGGGAATGGATTTAAGGTTGATTGCATTTAAACTAAGTGTGGGTTATTTATGCTTAGTTTAAGTGCGCCTAACCTGAGTAATATTTTATGTATAAAAACTTAATATAAAAATCCATCATGTTTATTGAGCAGAAAAAAAAAGATTGCCTAGAACAAAGATCGTATAGGAATTAGTGGTGTGTAATTTAATAAAATTTATGCAAGTCATCCATTTGCAATTGTGCTATTGACGGCACCAATTAAGATCCTTGATGAATGATTTGTTCTTTAATAATATTTGTTATGGATGCAATTTTAATCTAATTTGAGATTAATCTAAGACCATTGAAACTATTTTATAGACCTCTAGAGAGAAAGTAAAAATATAATTTGAAATTAAATCAATTGCAAATTACGTGATGAGAAATGCAATAGCTGTTGTATTGGCAATAAAGGTAATTAACTAATATTCTAAGGGATAAATAACGAAGCATACAGAACTATTATCGTAATTGATAAATCGATTCACAAGCGAACTTCCACCAACAGTTCATAGGCAATTTAACTCCGGGAATGTTCGCCATAGGGGCATATGAAAATGTGAATACTGGGAAAACCAACGGTGCTGCGTTAAAGAAGAGGGACGCACAAATTATTCCCCGAAAAACGTCTCCCTGTTATTTTCCGTAAAAATAGGTTTGTTATTTTATGAAAATTTATTCCAGTTCTCTCTGAGGCCGAATATTTGGTATATACTCGACTTCCCGATTGGGTCGATGAAAAAGATTTAATTCCTATTCGCCATATTAGAAGTTATATTTAAATAACGAGAGATTGAAATGATATTTATATTAATCAATTGATAAAGAGTATCATCGGAAATTATTTTTACAATCTGACGTCCAATCAGATAATATCTATACAGTTCATGTTCTAAGTAATTAAGAATAACCTTTAAATTTTTATAGGAAAAAATAACTTTTTTTTATAATACAATATAGATAAATTAAAAAATTATTACTGCTCTCTGAACTCATATTGGAATAAGTCAATTTCAAAAAAGAAAACTGAGTGGTTTTAACATATATTATTCATTTGTATTATTTTACGTTAAAAAATGTTTATTTTCATTCATCTATATATGAAATGTCTAGTTGGTGAAGTGATAGTCATGAAAACTTTTAAATTTGAGTTTTTTTTTTTTTTTTTTTAGGAATTCTGAGTTTTAATGTCCCTTGAGTCCAAATAAACAAACGTCCTGAAATAGTCTCTGTGAGTATTTCAGTCAGTAAAAATTGTACCATACTGAAATCCTGAATTTAAAGCAGGAATATATATGACATATGATAGTAACCTTTTTAAGTTCTAGTTTATATAATTGATTTGACACTTTTTTATTCAATGTACAATTAAATGGAATTTTTGATAAAATAGGTGTTATTGCTATTTAAATATTCAGAAAGGAGTCAAATACTGAACATTAATAAAACATTTAATAACAATCTACTAATAAAGCTTCCTCCAGAGTATCATTAATTTTATTTATTTAATTAAAAAAAAACATTTCATTGCTGTCAGAATTTATACTCAACTGCAGAATATAATTTTTTTTTATGTTTTGATGATATCATAACATGATAATGTTTATTACTTTCTGACTTTTGTCATAATTTGAACGAAGAATACATAAAAGCTGTTGAATACATAACCTATAAAAGGAAATATAGTAAGGGGGATATAAGAAATGATACTGTAATAATTATGCGAAGTAATTTAAGTAATTCAATTTTCGAGAACTTGAGGAAATTTAAAAACGTTTTCAAAACAATCTATGATACCTATTATGTTTTGGGTCCATTATACTCATTACCAGGTTTCTTGTCTTACATAACAGAATTATTCCGCAGTAACATTATAATATCTACAATATAACACGTTGCCCCAAAGGGAGAGCGAGAGTGTTTGAACTGAGAAAGCAAGTTTCAGACTGTCACACCAAATGGCTCCAGAATAGGAAATGCCAGACGGACAGAACAGAAGATGACTGAGCAAGAATTGGAATGGAGGCTGATGCCGAATTAAAAGGGAACATTACGACTGAATCGACGAGGAAAAAATATAGAATAACAAAAAATAGCAAGTTATAAAAGAAGGGGAGAAGGAGACATTAAAACTCGATTAAGGTTCACATCAGGTGAACACAACCTGAAGGGAGCTATCTTCAGTCCCCTCCTATCTTCACTCCTAATCTCCAGTCTCTTTATTTATTTATAGATTACTTTCGTATCCACAAATTTTGTCTTAACTTAGCTCTAAACTGTGCTTTGGGTCTTGTTGAACACCTGAGCTGATATTAAATTTGCATCAAATCCGATGTTATCGAAAATTACTTATTTGGAACTTACTTAGACTATAACACAATAATATTCCATAGGTAAATTTGATTGTTGTGAATTCCATCAAAGATTTTCGGCCATTCCATTATCATAGTGACAAAAAGTAAAAGAACATTTGTTTTGACCTGGCGAAGCGTGTCGCCAAAGACAATTCAAAACACGTGTGACTGACCGTTCCAGCTGCTTGGAGGAGCATGACTCCAGAAGGCCCTAAGGTCTTAGTCTATTGTCGGGATTTTCAGTAACAGATGGTGTGAGTCTACCGTAAATGTCCAGCCCGTGATTCAGATGAGTGTATTGGAGCACGGTAGTGAAATGACCTGTTTGATATGATTTGATTAACTTGGAAAAAAATCTATAAGGAAGATAAAATAAACAAGCATTTTAATTTTAAAAGATCTTAAATAATAAAGTATAGTTTTTAAATTTTTTACCTTAACAACCTTTGTTGCGAATATCTTTTTAGAATAAAGGTATAACCATTATTGAGAAAACAACTAAAAGTTAGGCTGTCTCAAAGGATAAAAAGGAGGCGGAATATCGGAAAAAGTATTCAACTCCTTGAAGAAACAAAGAAAATGAGGTTAAAAATTATATAATTTTTTTTAGAGGAAAAAATAATTTTGCGCTGTGTGGTAAAATTAAAATATCTACAAGAATTTACATTTACAGTGTTAGTAAATAATTTAAATTGAAAATTCCCAATTTGCAGAAAATACATGTTTTTGCTACATATTCAAATTCGGAATCTTTGCTTTTAAACAATCTCGATTTTTTTGACAATTTTGTTCTGAAGCTCAGCTTATACATAGTAGTTACATATTCATTAGAATATGTACACTTATATGTTCAATGTAGATGTATATTTAATCTGTATATCAAATTAATATATACATTCAATTGTATATAATCCATAGACTGAACTATATATTCTTATGCTCGGTTAACCACATATTGGTTAAACTCATTATGATTGTTTAGTTGTTGCATATTTTTAAGTGTTAAGTAATCTAAGAAGTTTAATGATTTTACAATTTTATCGGAACTTCAGAAATAAAATTATATGCTTTCAACAAAATTCACCATAATAGTAATGACATATAACTTTTCATTACTTTTGTTATTTATCACTATTTAGTTTTGTATTCTTTCTAATTTCGAATTTTTGTTCAATGGTTCGATCAATAATAACTGAAACTGAAGTAAACTTCTTCAAATTTAAAGTTATACCTAACTTAAAAATAACTACTTAACGCAAATAACTATCAGATCAGACAGATACTGCTTATAATTTAAAGGAAGATTCCGACCTACAATTAAATGGTTATTCGTTTAATTGTTTGAAGGAATTATTATAAGTAAATAAATGTATCAGAGAGTTACTACTATGTAGTAATATAGAAAAAATAAAAGAAATGTTAAAATAAATATACTATAACAAGAAATAAAAAGTGTCATACATTGAGAATAGTATACAATCCCAAAACGTCGGTGGTCGAAACTTCTACTTTTTTTCGTTTAGAATTTTTAAATAAAAAATATTATATACAAGACATTTCAAATTTTTTTTTTTTTTTTTAACAAAAAATTTTAGTTAAATAAATATTATTAATAATATCCTAGATATTTATGCTTTTAAGATATTTAGATATTTAAGTACTTAAACTTGTATGTTTAAGTCCTCTGTGTTTAATATAACTCATAATACATTCATATTTTAATATATAGTAGACAATACTAGAGTATTGTTTAAGTGGATGTCTCTTAAGTAATTATTTAATTAAAATTTTGTAATACTCATTAATAATTACTGATTTCTCTATTGAAATTCTAGGACTCTGAATGCCAAAGTCGTAATTAATTTCCCCTCCTTGAACTGTCCAGTTTGATGTAGATCACCAGTGTAATCGGCGTTCCTCAGACACCAGTTGCCAAGTGCGCTAACTAGTGTTAATTCCAGAATTACTGAACATTATAAATTATTGATAAACCTCTAAGTATTTCTACGCAGCTTCCCTTGTTCAAAGCATATTTCGGACTTTTGTTAAATTTCTATGAAATTGTAACAAATTTCAGATTTCTTTTTTATACGTTATTGTGTAATATTACAATAACATAAGTAACGACATTAAACTGACGGGGAATTTAAAACATAATCCTGGAGGGTATTTGAGCTGACTAAAACTACATAGATGGCGAACTGATATCATTTAACTTCTAATCTTATATCCTATATAATTATGGCGCCCTAAATGACGTTACAACTGTCTGGTCTATAAGACCAATAAAGTCTTAAGTAACATTCACAAAATACAACATTTTTATAAAAGATTTTTTAGTTTTAAAATTGATTTAATCGTACATTACTATACTTTTTATATCACGAGATTAAATAAAGAATTGAAAATTGCATTGCACAACTTAAACTGTAATTTAAAAACTCTAAAAGAAATTATTTTTTTAATTCTGATACTTCATATTTTAAAATCCTTAACTATATATTTCAGAATTTTTGTGTTATTTTTTCACTGCACCCCCACCCATCTTCTCCTCATATATTTCAGATCAAAATTGGAGCACTAATTGAAAAAAAAAATTATTTCGTTGTTCGGGGAGTGTTATATATTATTTTTATAAACACAGGACAATTAATAATTATACACTGTTGTATATGACCTTGTAACATTTTAACAGTAACTAATTAAATATTAAAAACAGAAAAATTGAACTTTTTTCTAAAAAATATTCTGTGAGAATAAAAACCAACAAAATCAAACCATTTAATTTTGTAGTTCGACCATAAATCACTGTATAAAATAATTGATTACATGTTAACCAATGTAGGGCACCTGGTTGATGAATCAGAAGATAATTAAATATATAATGATTTATCTTTTTAATGGGACGCGAAATATCAACCACTTTCATCAAAATATATAGTATGAAGAAACATAGAGATTTAATCAATTTTCTTAAAATTCAAATTGCTCTGCTTTTTTGATCATATGAAAAATGAAAATACTCATAGTAAATATTCATTTCTCGTCTTGATAAAAATTGTTAAATGTTATTTGTATTAATTAATAAAATTTATGATTAAATTTATAGAAAATAATACACTTTAGGACTTATGGAATGAAAGCACTTAGCGTTTCGAAATACAGCTAGGTCTTCCCTCCCCATAAATGTACCTAAATTCAAATCTCTTGTAAATAAAGACTAACAAGCCCAATATATTTAATTTTCATAGAAAATGTTCAGTTATGATTCAATAACGAAATTAAACAAGTTTTAGAAGCTTGCTCTTTTAACTTATTTGTCCATTTTAATAAACAATTTACTAACAAACTTTATTTTCTTAATAATAGAGGCTATTTGCATTTAGATATACTGTGTAAATAAAAACAATTATTAAAAGCCGTACTCGGTCAATAAAATGAGTAAAATTGACAAATTTTGAACTTTTTAAATAAAAAAATTGTTAGTTAAATCATTGGTTATTTCTAAACTAATGTAACTAAACAGGGTAAATGGATAATCGACTAGAAGATAATGTTGGAGATTATTTTAACCAAATACACTTTAAATGGGTAGATACAATAGTATATATCAATGTCTTTCTCTATTCTAAAGTAAATAAGTTGTTAAAATTAAGCTTTTAATTATTTAATCTTGATTTAATATTAATACAATTTTTTGTTACATATGATTAAATTACTAAAATTAATATATAGATTTAATATTATAAAAATAATCTAGGGTCAAATTAAATATAAATACCGTGACCCTTTAGACGGCAAATACCCAGCGGCATTTTAATCAATGTAATTGATTGTAAATAAAAACTAAATTGCTCTACAGATATGAATTGTATGCAGGCATATATATAATAATGATATATACTAGTAATAATACTAGCAGAATATATGATCTAACAATAAACTATTTGTCGCTAATAATCTGTTTCAATACTCAATATTCCAATAACAGAAATAGATCATAGAATCATTGTTCATCAATACTTTATACTATAGACATTTGTGTTTATGAAATATTTAATCTCAATTTATCTCAATTTAGACAATAATAAATTTATACAATGAATAGGAAAAACCAACAAAATCATGGAAAATAAATTATTTTTTTAACTGTAAAATATCTTAAGTATAATATTTATAAATTAGAGTTTTGCACGGGTTGTTAATTTTTTTAATGTATACGTCGGATTTTACCACTCTCTGAAATTTGTCTACCTAAATTCAAACCTTTATTAGTAATTTTTAACCAACTCTTCTTTGGATTTGGAAAGCAAAGAATTAATGATAAAATAATATTTGAAAATTCACATTAAACATTTTTTGATAGCTCTTTAGGAATAACTTTTATAGAAGAAATTAATACATTTTAAGTAAGTTGGTTATCATTTGAATATAACTTTATATTAAGTTTTCTAATTGTTTCATTAAGTCCCCAATTATTAGACCGGTTAATTATAAAAATAAGTAAAAAAAATTATAAAACTATTAATTATTTTTTAAAATCTAAATATTATCATCAACTTATATCGCTATGAACTTTTAAATTTTATTTAGGTTTAAACTAGAAAATTTGTATTAACCAATTACTATAAAATAATAATTTGTAAGTTATCTATTTTTACTGAATACGATGATGACATTGCTACTCACTTCATAATTTTAACGGAAATACAATGAAGCTATGAACATTAATTAAAACTTTTAATAATAAAGGAATCAATGAAAATATCCATTTAACTTTAAACCTTGATAATTCACATTTTAATTTTGTTTTCCTAATTCACATTCATTTAATTTCAACTAAAAAGGTAGTTATTACTCATATATTATTAATTGATGTATACACATTTTATACATTTATGAAGCGGTTAATTAACTGAAGTATAATTCAAGTTGTATATAAAAATGAATGAATTTAGCCGAAAAAAAAATTAACTATTTGGTTATGATGACAATCAAAATAAATTAAACATTTTCATTAACGTAGCTTCAATATGCAAAACTGTGTTGAACATAGTGCCAGATGACGTTTGAAATGTTTACAAGAGACCAATAACCTTTTAATGAGTAAATATGGTTTCAATGTCATTCTAAAATAAATAATATTCTCACGAATTCAAACACGTGGAAAATATTGAGTTTTAGAAATGCAATAATATTCTCACGAATTAAAACACGAGGAAAATATTGAGTTTTAGAAATGCACAAACACAACCTTAGTGAAAGAAGTCTAATTATAATTATGATTCATAGAGAACTTCTTTAAAACTTGTTATTAGGTAACGAAAAAAAGAGGTTAGAAGAGACGGAAATTATTACTTTTTTAAAAAAGAAAAAAAATTATTATCCAAAATCACTAATAATTTATAAGTCTACAGAACGATTCTTAACATAACAAACATCGTAAAACAACGAAATGTTTTGCTAAATACTTAGTTTGCCTATGAAAATGAAGTAGGTTGCCTGAATAGTTTAAAGGTAACGAAATGTGATCTAATTATGTTTGTTGTAATAAAAACATTTTCTAAATCCTTCATCAAGACAATAATTAACAAATATTTTTCCTAACCTTATTTTTTAATTATAGTTTTAAATGTAGCTATAATTTTATATTATTATTATAAGATGTAATAAATACTATATTTAAAAAAACATTATGAAAGTTTTGAGGATATGAAATAGAAAATTGTATATTGTAAATGTTAAATCATTCATAGTGACTAACATAAAAGTTAACTATAAATAACACATAAAGCAATGAGACTATGTAAAATACAATACGTTCAAATCAGGTAAAAATATAAATTATGCACATTAATAAAATAATTATTTTGTAGAATAAAATATAATTGTAAATACCTGGTGTATGCACTTAGTCCTGCACAATGCTGATGATACAGGATCTCCTTCAGGAAGGCCTAAGGCGATCAGAACTAACTGCGAGAAAATTATAAAAAGCTTCATGACTAAGAACGGCAGTAACTAGACGCACTGTACAAAGATATCAGTAACGAGACTGTGCGAGTACTGAGACTATGTCACAAGTAAACAGTGTAAAGGGTGGTCAGCAAAACTACCCCTGCCACTAGCCAATCAGGGGACGGTTCTGGTCCAGGTGTGAACTGGAGGGGGGCGTCTGGACACGGAGCGCAAACAAAATATTTGTTCAGCTTGTTTTTGCCTCTTACCGGATGGTTTGTCTCAAATATTTAGAGTCGCGATTGGATGTTTGTCTGCTTGTTCAACGTGATACCTCCAATTTTGGAAAATTGCGTTCCTCCAAAATCCGCCGAACTGTTATAGAGACATAGAACAAATGTTTATGTAGTTTCTTAGCACAAGTAGGATTGTTATAACAATAGTAAGAGATTGTTTTAATAAGAGAAGGATGACACACTGATATAGCACATGCTGGAAGGGCCCACATGGCTCCAGATAAAAAAAAATGGGATGTGCTAAATTCAGTGCTAGATCAAAGCTACATCACAACATATTTTTTTTTAGTGGGCGTACATTCTTTTATCGTTTAATCATCTTAGATATGTTATTCAGAGAACTGAATGATATTGAGCATTCAGATTTTCAAACAGCCGAATATAATTTAGAGATACTGATAAAGTATGTGAGATAATAAAAAAAGATATTTATTCTCTCCAACCCTGACTGAATTATTTGCAACAAATATCTACTATACTTTTCTTAGAACAGAGTGTTGTTTAATACAATATTTATTTTATAATTGATAAAAAATAAATAAAAACAAAAATGTACAATAAATGAGTTGAAGAATAAAACCTATTTATTATCATATGAAAGAATTCATTAGATGTATTCAGCAATTTATTAATAATTCTTTTATTTTTAAAAGTTAAAAGAGATGATTAATATATAATTTCTGATCTTCAGACTTATAGATTAATTTTTAAAATGAATATCTATGTTTATAATGCAATAATAAATTGTGACTAGTTCTTGCAGATGATTCAGTTATTTGATTCATGTTAAAAAATATTTTTAACTCGATACATTTGTAAAAATGTCAATTCAATGCTTCGCTAAAGTAAAGCATATATAATACATTTCATATATTATATATGCATGAAGTACTAATTCCATTTTAATGAAAGGTACGCAAAAAAAACCCCGATACATTTGTAAGTTTCGAGAAAATCACTTGAAGAATAATTCTTTTACATTATTTTTATTATGTTTTTCAAAATCCCTATAAGTTAAATGCACAAGAAGCTACTTAATACAAGAACTAATTTAAGTTCAGTTTTTAACATTCAATGAACAATGAAAAGCTTAAAGGAATTTTAATATATATATATATATATAATTTAAGAAGTTCTTCAAATTGAATTCCTGAAATCAGTAAGTATTAATTAATATCCATACCCAGATGATTAAATACATGAATTTCTTCTTTGTGATAGTTATATCTAAATATTTATTCAATATGCATTTGTTATTATTGTTATTTGGTTTAGAAAAATATGATAATGTATTCTTTATTTTTAGATTGTACAAAGTGAATATAGAGCCCGAATCGTTGTGTAAAATGGTATATATATATTTTTGGGAGTGGGTAGATCATCGATAAGGTAAGAAAAATCGAGTCAATTTTTCTGTATCAAACTAAATTGTAACTGTAAGGATTTATACATCGTTGGAGAAAAAACAAATTTAACAACGTTTGATCCAGTATATTATAGAAAAACCACAATGTTGATGAAAAAAAAATTGAAGTCTGTTTGGATGAAGCAAAAAGTTGTAGTTAATTACAGAAATTTCAAAGAAAGAAAAACAATACCTTAAAGCGCGTTTAATTAGTTAATAGTTTGCTGATGATTATCTGGAAATTTATTCATGTTTTGTAAATTTTGCATAGAAGCGTGAATTCAAATGCTTTCATTTAAATTTTCTGTTCGAAATTAAAAGAGTTTATATGAACTACAAAAAAAAAAAATTAACTCAAATAAATGTTTTCTAGCAATTTAACATAATATAACCAAAAATGTTTATATAGTTTAAAATTTTGTGTTATAATTAAATGGACTATGGAGCAGAAACATTCCATGAGAAGTTATTATATTATATATATTATAGTTACAAAACAAAAGTACAATTACAAGGAGACCTATGATTGAATATATTAAAGAAACGAAACAATACCTTAGTTGAGGGAAACACGTATAGAACTTCTAAGCTTCGAAAGAAAAACTCATTTCAGTTCCAGAACTGATACTTCGAGTATTGATCAGTGCTCGTGTTGCTTAGATATAGCTGGCCATTTAAAGTGGGACAATTTAGGGAAAGTCATTTGTTGTAGCCAAAACAAACTTCTAGCAACTGACGGAACTCGACTGAGGAATCGAGAAGACTAACAATTATGGAACAAAGAAATTATCAGCCTTTCGAGGGTCCTTGAAACGAATAATATTTATTTTATTTCTTCATGAGAATGAAAGTTGTTCTTCATCAACCGCTATCAAGGCGTAGTAACTTATTGCAGGGACCGATCTCGATACTTATCTGTTTATTATGTTATCTTTCATTTAGTTTATGTTTTTTTATCTCTTATTTATTTATTTATTATTACTATCTAGCTTTATTTATATATTTTTACTCTCTAACCCTTCGTATCTGTTTCTTTGAATCTATTTATTTAAAATATGTATATACGTTCATCTGTATTACTATTTATTTGATTGTATTACTTAATAAGAAATCTATTTATAAAGGCGACAGTTATAAAAAGATAGAAGAATATTATTGTTATGAAAAATGAGTAACACTTTCGACGCTTCCAAACTTTTTTAATACAACTTATCTAATTATATAAACAATAACTAGGCTTCATAGTTGCAATTAGGCCAATGCTAATAAAACAAATATCACGTATCTCATCAATGAGGAAAAACTAGTTTTCCTTACGTCATTCATTCAGAGACTCTTCTCTCTCACTGCTTTAGTCCAACTGATTACCTGCAATATGGGTCAAAGCATCGTCCAAACAATTATTAAAACTACATTATGACACTAAATGTTATATAATTATTTATTCGTCTGAAAATTTTTTATTAAATTTTACCTCATGCTAAAAACATCATTTGATTTTTGGATATTTAAATTGATTCTGCGGATCTCTAACATGGCAGAAGAATGCCAGAATACAACAATGATCCTTTGTTTAACATATTAATATTAAGCATGTAAATGGAAAAAGTTATGTTAAATGGAAAAATATTACCTTCTTTCACCAAGTTAAAACAATATAACATGGCTGAGTCTGTTAATAGGTCTGCTAAATGGAGAATGACGTCATGAAACAGACCAGTTTGTGTTTTGATTGTTTTAGTATAATTTGGGACGTTCAATCAGTGGACAAACTTTCACATAACTATACTTTTCACTCATTTTAGGCATGCTGCAATAAATTAATGTAATCCAAACTTAAATGTAAACAATAACAAGAGGTTTTGGAAGAAAAGTTAAAAAGTTGCTCAGAAAATCCGCTAGGAGCTCGTATGCATTTAACATGACTTTCAATAGCTGCTCACAATTTTATACTCATGAAATTTAACATAGTAAAATATATTACATTTAACACAACATCATGAATACCCCTAATATTGAGAATATGACTGCAGCAAGGGCCAGAAGTTAAGAGTTTAAAGCATTAAAATTAAAAACGAATTCTGCTTAATTTTCTATTTGTCTTATGTTGTTCTATTGCTTATCTACATTTGATATGAGGTTCATTGGATCCTTCAAATCACTATATCGGTTTTTCTGTTTTAAATTGGTTTTAAAAAACATATATAATAATTATAAGTCTCTATTTATATGCGAATACAAAAGTAAATCATTCATAGGAAAAAATTAAAGAACAAAAAATATACGTTGAACATATTCACATATAGTGGATTATTATTATAATTCCTTCTCGAGTGGAATTATTATTTTAAAAACATTTATAGGCCTATTTAATTTTTTTGATTTATACATAAGGTATTTGGATTTGTAATGTTTGTGGTGCAAAGCTGTTTTTCAAGGTGTTGTCATGCTTGATCTAAAATAATTATCTTCGATTTATTTATTTAGTCCTGTCCAAACACATAGGCTTTGGAATCTGAGGAAATCTTTTTATAAAATCAAATTTCAACAATAATTTTTATGGACATCATCTTTGATGATTTTATTTTTATCAATAAAAATATAAAGAAATGGTTCTATGAAGCTATAATATATCCTTTATGTAAGAAAATATTATCTAAGTGCTTGTTCTTTTTTTATTAGTTGTATATTCAAAATATAGGATCATCCTATGTTAATTTATTTCAGATAAAAACTAGCGCTAAAACGTGATGAAATAGTGATGTATATCTGTAAATAAAAAAAAATTAGTATTACTTATATATATGACTAAAAATGTAATGTTCGTTTGTTATTTATTTGAGATCTCCGCAAGTTCTTTACCGATTTCCAGTCTGTTTTTCGGTTGGGTTTTGTCCGGGGAAGGTTCATAGCAGTGGAAATCGTTGATTTATCCAGTAGAAAAAAGTTATAAATAAAATTTAATATTATTGGCCCTTAGCTCACAAAATATACGTTTTTTTCATAGTTATTACATACTAATCGATTTATTTATTTCTGAAAAATAAGAAAAATATTACTAATTCTATTATATAAATTATTTTATGTTCACAAACAAATATAACACATTAGGGTTTAATTAAAGTAGGGTGACAAATTTTTTTTTAAAGATTTCTTACGAAAAACAAATCATATTTTTTTAAAGATGAGTCGGAAACCCTTGAATACAATTCTTCAAAGAAACTAAAAATTAAAAGTTTTTGTATGTGATTTATTTGGAGAATTTATAAAATATGTATTTATCATAAAATTATGTTAATTTACAGATTTATCATAAAATGCAGTGGATTCATAGAGTCCCTTATAATTCCACTGCATTGTATCCAAATCCTTTGTTATTGCAACTGTTTGCTCTTTCGGCCCATATTACCACTATTTAGACGTAATCTCCTTATGAGGACGAAATTGTTGTTTCAAATTAAAAAAAAAAATTTTCGAGATTTTTATTTGTATTTTAACTCCAATTGCTATAAAATTAATTATTCATTACTCAATTATTTAATTTCTGTTTTAAAGCCTGTAAATATGTTTGAAATAAATTTGTTTGTAACTACCTATTACATTTTTTCTTAGTTAACGTAAAACATTTTAATGTTTGAAAGAAAAAATATTTATTTCTTTGATATTCATATTTTTGTATGTATTAAATAACAATAATTTGAATATATTAAATTATATTCAAACATAAAAATATTACAAAAGATTATATCATTTATTCATTTGTAAGTATTTATAAAGGGTGAAAAATTATGTGATTATATGTTGAACACATTTATGAAAACATTAATAACTTTGTAAGAAATAAAGATTACCCAAGTCTGTTAGAAGTCATGTGTTTGCTTACATGCGTATTGTTAATACAGCGATATTACTTAATTAGTGAAAAATGAAAATACTTCGAAATACATAATTTAATAATAGTAAAGCCAATTAATCCATCCGGCTGATTTTGAAATTGTGATCTCGTGTCCTTATTTTTTTCAAGTTCAAATCCTATCCGAACACCTGTCGATAAACCATTACTGAACTATTACAATGAGTGTTGTCTCTTATAAGGACAGTAATGTGAGTCAACACTCCCTGTCGAATACGGTGTCAAAGTGACCTTCATCCAATGTTAATATTTGCCGAGGCGCCAGTCGCGTTTACTTTGCCAGTCTTAGAGTTGTTGATCGGCTCATCTATATTGCTCCCAAGCTGTCGCATCAAAGTCAGTTCTCCTGTCCTAAGGTTGCATAATCTCTTAGTTGTTTACATAAAAAAACAATGTCTATGTTAGGTATTTAAAATCATGGTAAAGGTGAGAAGTATCATCAAAAGAAGTGATACTATAATAGAATACAATAGATATGTCACCATAGCTTAAATTGACCAAATAAAAAAAAACATTATTTTTTTACACACCTATTTAGCTATCTTATTAAAACTTTTTTTTAATTTAAGATTTTTTTTTAGATTTATCAATTTGTAGTTGAAACTACAAATTAAATAAGGAAAAAATAATCAAATAAAACGAGTAAACCGTGCAATTTTGTATAGAGAAAAACTCAAAGCGTGCAAAATTATATTTAAAAAACCTAGGTTATTTCAATGTCTTTTTCTTTGAAATTCTGTTGAAGTTTGGTGGAATTTGAAGAAAGAGAATAAATATGCAATTGTACAAAATCCAGTGCTGGTCATAAGTATCAGATACATAAAAAGAAGGAAAAGAAAACAGGTATTCATGAATAGTAGATTTTCTTGTCTAGTTTCTATCGCAAGAACAAGACAGTGCTAAACAAGAAACAATTGCAATAACTTTTGATAATAATTAGTAATTGAGATTGCTTTGGTTCAACTAGTATTATAACTAGTAAAATTGTAGCTATTAATCAAATATTTTAAATTACAAATCGACATTTTAATATAGTTTTCAAAATTTCAAATTAAAGTAATTGGAAATTAATTATAATCACAATCAGTACAACACTGGGATTAGGCTACAGCAATCGGAATGTTTAAGAAATAATAGAAAATGATTATAATATGAACATCATAAGATATAAATAATATTTAAATATATTTCTATTTTAAAATTAATTATTAAAACGAGATGAAGATATAACAATATGAGAAGCATATTGTATATGGATGGTGAATTTGAGAATGTAAATATTATTCTTCAAACGAAAGTAAAAAGTGTGAAGTTTAAAGGGTGTATGTTCATTCATGATATACTAATATATATATATATATATATATATCATTATAAATAGTTAATAATAACTTATTATTATTTTTTTTTATTGTCTGATATTTTCTAAGGTATACGATTGACCGATAGATGTTTGACTTAGTTACTGAAAAGATAATATAATTTGAAGGAGATGGTCCAGGTTGCGATCAAGAATAACAACAATTAATGGATAACTGAACCTATTGCTTAGTTGTTGATTCCTTAACCGCAACTTGGAATAACCTTCTCGATTACCATTATATATTTTAGAATTTGCATTAAATATATTTGTTAATGCATTTCCAAATATATTACAAATGATGCGAACTTTATGACAGATCTTCCGAAGCAGACTGTGCACTAAGTATATACCATTTACAAGTTATGTCATAGATTTATTTATTTATTTATTTTTTTTATTTTCACTAGTTAACTCTTTAACACGATCTATATATAAAAACAGTATCGGTTTCCAAACAAACGAACGATTTTCTGTACGTAACACTAACAATGCCATTTTAGGATGTAAAAAAAAAAAAAATCAAATAAAGTTAAGAGTGGACATTTTATGAATAATAAACCTTCAGGACTAAGACCTTTACTCCATCCCCAGCAACTTATACCCAATAAATGGTTATAAATATTTAAAAAACTGTCCATAGAAAGCACTTTGTCGGTTTCGATAGTAAAGACACCCATAGCCCACCTGAGTCTGGATTTCCCCAGACCCAGGGGTTCATGGTTCCTTTCCTATTTTCTCTTTTCTTAAAATTCCCTTCCTTTTTGAACCCTTAACATATTAACTAGTAAATACAGAGTACATTGAAATAAAAATATAACAAAGTTTAATGACTATAATATTTACTTTTTTTATATATAATTTCTCCAAGACATTGGCAATATCATTAATATAGAAATTTACTGGTAAATAAATTTGTAATTTCCTAAAATATTAAATTTTTCTTATAAGAATATAAACAAAGCATCAATATAAAAAAATGAATACATTAATACAACTTCAATAATATTATTAACATATTGAAAAACTTTTTCATTAATAATGAAACTCATCTCTGGAATGTTAGTTTCTGAAATTCTCCATTTTCAAAATACAAATACATGTGGGTGAGTGACAAGTGTTTTATGAATTATTCAATTGAGTTCATGTTATTAAGAGGTAGATTTAGAAATTCTAAGAAATTCTTAGAAATTCATGTCATGGTAGATTTAGAAAACGTTTTAGTCTCATGCATCAACCCAGTGTAGTGTAGAGCATCAAACCAGTAGCATGTAACAATTAAGTAGTTTGGAAGGCCTTTTTGGATCATTATAATTGCGATTGAAGTTTAGTTGTCCAAAACATGCAAAGGTCCATTGAAACGTCTAAATTATATTCTCTTGCAGGAGAATTGCACTTTTTTGGAATGGTTAATGTTTATTAATCCATTTACGGGAAGGAAATTCGAAAATAGATTTTGATATAAAAATATTCCGGAATATTTATTAAATTTTTATAGAAACAAATCAAAACTATATTTCCTCCTATATAGTCAAATGGTAACTTCCGTTATACATATTCATTCGGATATAAAGTATCCATACACTTGATTCAAGTTCAGGTTGTGAATTTGGTTTTGATAAATTTAATATAACTCAGATTAGATAAAAATTTTCGCCTTGGAATCAATGTAAACAGATAAAACCAATGGGAATTCACATTCTAACCTTCCAGAAACCATAGATGTTTTAGATTTCAAATTACTGTAATCACAATCAGTCAAACGCTGGTACTAGACAACAGAAATAGGAATTCCAAACAATTAAGAGAACATTATAACTATATAAAATCATGATACCATATAAATAATATTTAAATATATTTCTATTTTAAAAACTTGTAAAAATTATATAACTGTACGTGAAATTGTGTTGGTTTCAGAATTAAAGTTGCCATTTTCTCTCCTTAACACTAAAAATGTCATGTTGAAATTTACAAAAAAAATCAACTAAAGTACATCGTGCAAATAGTATGAATAATAAACCTTCAGGAACAGAATCATTACCCCATCCACAGCAAGTTACATGCAATAAATACTTCAAAAACTTTCCTGGGTGAGCACTTAGTTGAATCCGAAAATAAAGACACTGATAGTGCACCTGATTCTGGAATTCCCCAGACCTAGAGGTTTATGGTTCTCTACCTATTTTCTATTTCCTTGAAATTCCTTCCTTTTTTGATCCCTCAACATCAAAAAGGTAAATATTTTTTATTAATATAAAAAGAATATATTGAAATAAAAACCACAACAAAGTTTGATAAATATTTACTTTTTCTTTTTTATAATTCATCCAAGACATTGGCAATATCATCCATATAGAGATATTTATTGGTAAATAACTTTTAACTTAACTCTATTATTTTCTAAAATATTTAATTTTTATTATGAAAATATCAACGTAGCATTAACATAAAACAACAACGTACATTAACAAAAAAGTACAGTATTATGTGTACAAATGTGGATTACTATACAATAAGTTTTAACTCAGCGTTTATAAAAACTGTTACATTTTTGAATCATAAAACACTTTTATTTGATAGCAATCTGATTATAATTTGAATTTCAGCTATATTTCGAAAAGTGAAAAAATATAAATACATATCTGAAATAACTTGTTACTTCAATGTACCTATAGATGTTTTTTAAACTGTATTATGCTAGAAAGTGTAAATTTTCTCTTGAAAGTCTATGCAAATATTTGGTTTACATGTTTAGTGGGGTAGTTTAATAAAAACAAAAATCTTTAATGTATTCTCTTAATCAATAAGGGAAATTTGAATAAACTGTTAGTCCCTAACATTTATTTATTTATCAGGAGGTGAATAAAACAGAACCTACAAAATTAAATTGAACAAAGGATTATTTAATATATTATAACAAATTTTTTACTTTATTATTTCAAGAATTTTGCAAAACATGCAACAATAACCGACAACGATATTAGAAAGCACTTTGTCGGGGAAAATAAAGACGCCAATAGTGCACCTGATTCTGGAATTCCCCAGACCCAGAGGTTCATGGTACCTTTTCTATTCCTTTGAAATTATAGAACTAGTAAATATAATTTATATTGAAATAAAAACTATAACTATAATATTTACTTTTTCTTTTTTATAATTCAATATCCATATTAAAAAAAGGTATATATTATCACAAATACTACATATTGAACAATTTTTCCACTAAGAATTGAACTCATATCTGGAATTTTTTTTTCTGGAATCCTACATTTTTAAAAACACAAATACATAAGTTTAACTATTATAAAATATTTGTCACCAAAGCATGTGATATATAAGTGTAATAACGTTTATTTTTTTAAGAAAAAAAAATGCTATTTTCTAACAGCTAACAATGTCTTTTGGAATTTATAAAAAAGTTAATTCATACAAAGGGTTCAAAGTTTATTAATACTCGAACTTTAATTTAGGAGTACAATATTTAACCCATATAGAGTACACTATGTCTTATAAGTTGTTATAAATATTTCAAAAACTGTCAAATATAAAGCAGCTTTTCGATTTCAAAATCATGACACTAATAGCCCATCTAATTCTGGAATTCCCCAGTCCCATAGCAATTCAGGGTGAAATCCATTTAAGTTTTCATCCCTTAACCTTGGAACTGATAAATATTAATCATTGGAGAGTACAATGTTCAAGAACCATAATATTTACTTTAATTTATTACCTCAAAGACAATGACAATTTCATTTATTCGGATTTTTATAAGTGAATAATATTGTCGTTTTTTTAAATTATTTTTTTTTTATAAAGAAGTCGATGAAGCTCCATTATAAAAAAAACGACCGGCACAAATACTGCATATCAAGCAGCATTCATATTTTAGAATAAAAAAGTTGCCTCTGGTGTGTTTGGTTCTGGAATATTCCGTTATAAAAAATACAAATATACAATTTTAATAAAATGTATATAATAAAAAGTTTTCTTTTTTTTTTGCAATGAGTTCTCTCATCGTTTTTAAAAAGCATTACTTTCTACATTGGCTATTGAAAGTCAATGAAAATATATTTTGAAATGCTTAATAGAGTAGTGCTAAGTAAATAAAAATTTATATTTTATTTTCATTTTTTCCTAATCTAAGTAAAATTTACTATTTAATTATTATTAAATACTATTTTTGAAGTACTGGGAATTTAAAGCTGGACCCTGTATTATGGGAAAATCCCAGAAACATAAAGAGTATCAACATTTATATATATCTATTCTAACAAACATAGTCTGTTTCATTTTTGTAAAAAATATAAATGAAACACAAGAGGAAAAAATGTAAAAATGTTTGGACAAATTAACTCGACACCATAAAGTTAAAATTATTGAAAATATGTAAATTATATAATTAACGTATTATTTAAAAAATATATTTTATTAATTTTACCTACATTATGATTCCCACTACCTCCTTTATCAATTTTAAAGTCCACTAAGTCTTTTATTAGTTGTATTATCTACATAGACTCCAAATATTTTCTAATTTTTACATCCTCCACTTTATTTTAAATATTTTCTTCCATTAAACTGAATTCGTAATTATTAAACATTCTATACCTAACCATTGCATTCACATTTTTATAGTTTTAGTATTTGTTTCATGTTCATCTGACCTATTTTTTTCGATTTCGTGATGTCTAAGTTATGTTGCATTTATCCTTGTATTATTTGTTGTAGATTTTATAAATTAAATTTTGTCTGCTTTCTTTTTCAATTGCATCTTGTATATTGTCTTGTTATCACAGTTGTTATAGATTTCAACCAATTAGTAATTAGTAAATAGGGAAATTATTTGTGAATAATAACATTATTAATGTGACGCAATTAATTATTTGACATTTATGTAGCTCAGAATTAAAATAATATCTGTATATCAGAATCCACTGGATTAATTAGATCTTGGAACTTTTCATAAAAAGAAAAATTTTGAAATCGGTCTCATTTCAGACGCTGACGGATTAAATATTTTTTTACGAAGTTCTAAAACATATGATATTTTCTACAACTATTGTTTTCTTAATTACAGTTCTAAAAATAAGAAATCAAAGAAATACAGTTAGGTAAGAACATTACTGGAATATCAAAATATATTCAATCAGTCTAGAAAAAATGCATTAGAACCTGAAGTTGGTAGGAATAAGGTTTATTATGTTAATCAACTATTAGTTTTGTATATATAAGTTTGTTTGAATTTCACAAACTAAGAAGGATATAATTAAAAATGTAAAAGTTATTATAAAATACAATAAAAATAATATTAACTCTATTTTTACGCGCTGACTTTTATAGATAATATTGATAGCGACATTTACATAAAATGACTGGAGTTCACAGAAATATATTATTCTTTTTCAGAGTAGGGGTCAAAAACCTGGAACAAAGGTAACTAAAATTTAAAGCATTATAGTGAAATATAGCCCAAGGAGACACAGGGGCTGTAAGTGAAGAAAAAGGTTTTTGAACCCAGCCGATTCTGGATTTCCCCTACGTCAGTTCTGGTTGATGTCTCAGAAAATTTTAACCCTAGGCATTATGGTTGTAAATAATAGTCAGAGACGTCACTAAGGGAAGTATGGAATATTACTTGTCCTCAAAACATAAATTTTAAAACTCAAATATTATGAAAATTGAAGGTCATGCCTTATTTATTATTAGGCTCAGATTATAACAAGGAAAACCCTGAACCATTTTATTGTTTACTGAAATTGTTAATCAATCAATTATATTTTACAGGATTTGTTTAACCTAAGTTATAACGAAATAACTTAAAATTGAATAATTCCTATAAGTAGATATATATCAAGTATGAAATATATAAATGTTTCTTAATTCTTTATAATTTCTATTTAACAGTGCACTAATGTTGAAGCTTGACAACAATTTTTTTTTTTATTATTCATACATAATATGTGTAATAGTTCATTTGTATAACGTGAAATAGGTATTGGTTTTAAATTATAGTAACTATTTGTGTAAAGGGTTTTACTACAATTTTGGCAGTTCTGGAATCAGTGAGGTAAAGTTTCTTGACCTTCAATTTTCATAATAGTTGAGTTTTAAAATTTATGTTTAGAGGACAAGTAATACTCCCTACTTTCCTTAGTGACGTCTCTGACTATTATTTACAACCATAATGCCTAGGCTTAAAATTTCCTGAGACATCAACCAGACCTGACGTGGGGGAAATCCAGAATCAGCTGGGTTTAAAAACCTTTTTCTTCAGTTACAGCCCCTGTGTCACCATGGGCTATATTTCACTGTAATGCTTTAAATTTTAGTTACCTTTGTTTGAGGTTCTTGAATCCTACTCTGAAAAAGAATAATATATTGGATATTCCAGTGCTGTTCTTACCTACCTGCATTCCTCTGATTTCTTGATTTTTGAAAATGTGATTAAGAAACAATCATAGTAGAAAATGTCATAAGTTTTAGAACTTTGTTTCAACGCAAACTTTGTTAAACCAAAATTAATTTAAAATTTAATTTATAAAATCGACAGCAAATAACGCAAGGACAAATGCAACATAGCTTAGACATCATGATATTGAAAAAATAGGTCAGATGAACACAAAACAAATACTAAAACTATAAACATGTGAATGAACTGGTTTGCTATAGCATATTTAATAATTACGAATTCAATTTTATAGAAGAAAATATTTTAACTAATTAAATAGTAAATTTTACTTAGATTAGGAAGAAATCAAAATAAAATATAGATTTTATTTCTTTAGGCCTATTTTATTAAACATTTCAAAATATATTTTCATTGAGTTTTAATAAGCAACATTTACACTTTAAGGGATATTTCAGCACAGAAAACATATGGAAAGCACATTGAAATGACAAGTTAGTCCATAAACTTTTTCAGATATGTTTATAGATTGGTTTGTTTTAGAAATTTAGCTAAAATTAAAATTAAAATTAGATTACTATCAATAAAAACTTATTTTTTATTCTTACGCTGATCTCACAGAAATGTAACAATTTTTGAAACGATGAATGAACTCATTGCAAAAAAAAAAAAAAAAACACGTTTTATTATATAAATTTTATTAACATTTCATATTTGTATTTTTTTAAACGGAATGTTCTAGAATCAAACACACCAGAGGCAATTCTTTTATTTTAAAATATGAATGCTGCTTGATATGCAGTATTTGTGCCTGTCTTTTTTTTTATAATGATGCTTCGTTGATTTCTTCATAAAAAAAAAAAAATATTTAAAAAACGACAATATTATTCACTTATAAAAATCCGAAAGTCTTTGAGGTATTAAATAACAGTAAATATTATGGTTCTTGAACAGTATACTCTCCAATCAATAATATTTACCAGTCCCAAGGTTAAGGGATGAAAACTTAAATGGATTTTACCCTGAATTGCTATGGGACTGGGGAATTCCAGAATTAAATGGACTATTAGTGTCATGATTTTGAAATCGAAAAGCTGCTTTATATTTGACAGTTTTTGAAATATTTATAACAACTTATAAGACATAGTGTACTCTATATGGGTTAAATACTGTACTCCTTAAGTTCGAGTATTAATAAACTTTGAACCCTTTGTATTAATTAACTTTTTTATAAATCCCAAAAGGCATTGTTAGCTGTTAGAAAATAGCATTTTTTTTTCTTAAAAAAATAAACGTTATTACACTTATATATCACATGCTTTGGTGACAAATATTTTATAATAGTTAAACTTATGTATTTGTGTTTTTAAAAATGTAGGATTCCAGAAAAAAAAATTCCAGATATGAGTTCAATTCTTAGTGGAAAAATTGTTCAATATGTAGTATTTGTGATAATATATACCTTTTTTTAATATGGATATTGAATTATAAAAAAGAAAAAGTAAATATTATAGTTATAGTTTTTATTTCAATATAAATTATATTTACTAGTTCTATAATTTCAAAGGAATAGAAAAGGTACCATGAACCTCTGGGTCTGGGGAATTCCAGAATCAGGTGCACTATCGGCGTCTTTATTTTCCCCGACAAAGTGTTTTCTACCATCATCGTCGGTTAATGTTGCACTTTCTAGCATAAGGCAGTTCAAAAAACATCTATAGGTACATTGAAGTAACAAGTTCCATTTCATAAAAGTTTTCAGATATGTATTTATATTTTTTCGCTTTTCAAAATTTAGCTAAAATTCAAATTATAATCAAATTGTTATCAATTAAAACAATAAAATTTTATGATTCAAAAATGTAATGATTTTCATAAACGTTTAGTCAACTTATTGTATAGAAATCCACATTTTATTAACAATAAGGGATATTTCAGCACAAAAACATATGAAGGCACACTGAAATAACAAGTTGTCCATAAACTTTTTCAGATATGTTCGTTTTGAAAATTTAGCTAAAATTAAAATCCTAAAAAATAGTAAAAACGTGGTATCTTATAACAGGCTTTTCATAATTTAAGACAAAGAACCTTGAAATAACAATATGATGAACAAGATGAACTTCTATCTGGGATTACAATTTTTTTTTTAATATGTAAGAGAATCCACAGCTAAGGGGATGTTTCCCTATGCATACTGACTGACCTCCCAACATTCCTAATATCAGCACATCTGTCCTAGAATATATAAACTGATTTAACAGCAATAGTTGATATTGAGAAATATTTATAAATAAAATAAAATTGTGAGATAAAAGGCATAGAATGGTTCTTTGTCTTAAATTATGAAGTCTGTTATAAGATACCACGTTTTTAGAAGAAGTTAAAAATAGTTTAACTTCTTCTAGACTTGAAGAGATAAAGACTCATCCATTTATGTGGTGCTAAGTTGTTACTATTTTATATACATTATATTAATAAAATGTTGTCTTCTTATTATAGAATTAATAAACAAATGCTTTAGGGAGATCAATTTTTATTAATAAATATATCATTTATTTACTTACTTCACATTCATTAGATTATGTTAAAGAAGAAGCCACTGTTTCTTAAAAAATAATCGTCTATAAAAAAAAAAAAAACTGAAGTAGACAATTACAAGGATTGTCAAGGAGGTCAGTCCGTATGAATAGGCAAACATCACCTTAGCTGTGGATTCTCTTACATATTAAAAAAAAAATTGTTTTATTGTTAGTGTTCTGTAAGAAGTTATAACTAAACAAATTGGCTATTTCATTATTTTTTGTTAAGTATTTTTTACTGGAATAAACTTCGATACATTTCAGGTTCTCAATAATTTAAGTGTATTGTGTGATTTTAATCCAAATATGCAAAACCAGGTTAAGTACAAAATATACTCTTACGAAAGTTACTTATATACTTAAATAATAATAACTTACAATATTCTAGTTGGTGCTATACATGTTACCATTTCATAATACTAATGCTATCTTGTCTTGGAGTTTTTTTTTTTTTGTTGCCTATAATTTGACTGAAAACATCAGTGAAATATATAATCAATTTTCATTAATCATTTCGAAAAATCTTTTAGAATTGTATCCCGAAATAAGAATATAATTAGTTTAGGTCTTTCAGATCATAAAATATTTTAGCGCTAAATTTAACATGTTGAACTGAATGAGATAATTTAAAATTTAATTTAATTTTTAAACTTTTACAGAGATCTGTAATTCATTTAAACTCCTGGTCCAGGCTTTCCTGGTATGGAAGCTTTGTGAACAGTCAGAATTCCTGAATTTCCGAATAGTATTTGAGTATTTCATTTACATTTTTTTTTTATTGGATTTTCGTCTTGATTAATGTTTTGTGAATTCTTGAACGAAGCTTAAATGATTCATGTAGCGAAAATATTCTCATCAGTTATGTTCATAAAAATGGATACATTTTTGAATTTTAAGCCATTAAAATGCATTTTTAGATGGATTGCGGATTCTTTTTCAAAATAAAGAAATTTTTGGAAAACTTTTTAAGAAATAAAAAGATAGATAATAAAGAGGTTATTTAAAAATTTACTATATATTATATAAATATGAGTATTATCTCTTAACATAGTTCATCTAATAATATTACAATATTTATATTAATTATGATAGCAAAAATTATGAACATTGCGCAAATAAATATTACTAAAATGAAAAACTAAAATAATTAGTTGGTTTGAAATAGCTTATCAATAAATTAGTTTTTTTTCATTTATTTATTTTTTTATATGATCATTCTTCCAAAGTATATTGGTTAAATAATTTCTTATCTCCTTGATTTTATATTTATGTTTACATGTCTTTTCGGTAATACCATTCTTCCTCATTTTGGTTCGTGCTTTATTAAGTTAAGTTGCTAACTTGTTAAGTTGCTCTGTTATAGTATAATGAAATACACAACTTGATTAAATTATTCATTTGATAGTAGTAGCCACGTGCAGCAACGAAACCCCTCCAGCCCTGGGTATGGAACACTTGAACAAACAATCCGATTCCTGCCTAGTGTAGGGTTAAAATTTATACGACGAGCCCATCAAATAATTTCTCATCCTTACTAAATTAATTTGGTCACCCTAAGATAGCCGGGCCTCCTTGTTTTAGTCGCTACGATGTTTAAATTAGGAAAACAACAAATGACAAAAAACAAATTAATTACCACCATACGGTGGCTTATGTTATCTTTAATAAAATGACTTGTCTAAACATGTCATTATTATTATAGAGTAATTAATGTTTATTAGATTCACAATGCTATTTTATACAAAGTAAAATTTAAATATTTATATAACTATGAGTATAATTAATTTAATATGCTACAATTATTTCATTTCGTACTACCTCTATTCATTATTAACTCCACCTATGAAGAAAGTTTCATCAACGGATATTACTAATTTACTCTGTAGACTTGATTCATATTGCATACAGTAAATACTTGAATAAATCAAATCTTTGTTAACTGATTACAAATAGAATTAATTTCCGTTTAACATGGAAACATAAAGAAAACCCACTTCCTTTATATTTTAATTCTTTTGTAGTGCGGCATTGATAAAATTAATTTTCTTTTGATGTGACACGCCACAAAATTTCCTTATTGGTTTAGTGTTATTTTTATTGCGTTTAAATAAGGACAGTTTGACGTGCCAGAAAGGATCAGCGTTTAAATTTAATGTATCAAATCTTTTGTAAGTATTGGATCTGCTTCTAAAAAAAAAAAAAATAAAAAACTGTTTTTTAAAAAGTTGAAGGAAAGTAAACTGGATAGTTCGAAGAAAGAAATTCTAGAAGTAAAAATGGTCAACATTTATTTATTTTTTTTCTGTTTCAAATATTCTGTTTTAATCGTAAAAATTTTATAATTTCCAAAAAAAAATCACTAGATTTATTATTTTATATGGAATTTTATCAATATATATATATAAGTTACGGTATGAGTCAGCTGTTATTTCGATGTCAGCTGACTGAGAGGATCAGCTGATCAAGGGTATATAAGAGATTTAGCGAACACAATAAAGTTAGTGTTTTACAGCAGTTCAAGCAAGTTAGATCTTATTCCGTCTTCTCTTTTTTTTGACATTTTGCTTTCGCCAATACTTAACTGGTGCCGAAACCCGGGAACTTTAGATACCGGATTAATTTTCAGTCTAAAAGAAAAATTTTTTTTTTATTCATTGTTCTCTTCGAATTATGACCAGTAACGGATTAGTGAGAAAAGCAGTTCTGAACCTAGAGAATATGAACCAAAAC
>NW_027104700.1:26134-28771 GCF_000696795.3 Halyomorpha halys | reverse complement strand
AAAACCGAGACAGTCTAATGGTCAGTATGCCGCAGAACTCCTGGCACTCTATAACAGAATTCAAGACAAATTCAGCGAGATGTTGGAGACGATCGAAGTACAGGGTCGAATGCAATTCTAATTATCTCTGGTGCTAAAGATACAGTTGGCAAAGGAGCTAGGGAAGAAGGAAGGATTTCCGAGAGAGCGCTCGTTTGTGGAAATAACCCAAGATCTAATAGAATAACACTCCGGATTACTCTTGCGCTGGTGTTTCGGTTAGTGGGACTTTAAGTTATTCAATATGAACGGTCCTGCGCTTTTTGGGTTCTCTAATACTCTCAATAGTTACAATATTATGTTCTCTTATTATTATCACCCTGAATGGTCCCTCGTATCGCTGTATCTCCTCACCCCTGTTTGATCCCAACTTTCTATATACAATTGTCCCAATTTTTATCATTCCCTTCCTATCTGTTAGGTTTAAATTCTCCCGAGCTACTCTCCAGATATTTCCCCTTTCCAATTTTCCCCGGACTTTTTCCCATAGCTTTTCCTTGTGACATGATTGTTGCTTATCTCGTCACAGTCCGCCACCGTGCCCTTGTAGTCCCGCCGGATTCCACAAAGCCCAAAAAGGATCTCAAACGGCGAAAACCCCGTAACGGTGTGCACCGAATGATTGTATGCCGCAATTGCCTTTGGCATTGCAACGTCAGGTTCTAGCCCTTGGTCTGCTAGGTACAATCGAAGGTGATCGCTCAGCGTTCCGTGAAGCCGCTCTACGCCTCCTCTACTTTTAGGGTGTCCTGGTGTGTTGAGGTGTCATAGCACATCTAGATCCTTCATTTCCTTTCGTATCAAAGAGTTGTCAAATTCTCTTCCACCATCCGATGAGATGCGTTCGGGAACTCCGTAGAACTGAAACCACAAGCGAAGGGCTGCCAATACTGCTTCCGAAGACCTATCTTGCACCTGGTGCGCCATTGCAGCCTTACTGAAGAGGGCAATCATGATCACCCATTTGTACCCCTTCCATGTAAATGTGTCGATTTGTAAATCTTTGAGTGGTGCATCTGTGGTAGGTGTCTTCTCCTGTCTTCCTTTAGGTGGATTTGTGTCGCACTTAGTGCGTAGACAAACCTCGCAGCTTCCTACAACCTCTGATATAGTCTTCCTCCTTCCCCACCAAAAGTATCTTCTCTTCAACGCTTGCATAGTCTCATGGATTCCCCGGTGATTTGTTTTTCCCTGATGATACGCTAAGGTGACTTCTCGTTGTTCTTCTTCTTCCAGAAGGGTTTCCACCATCAGTTTACAACGGATTTATGTCCTGTCCATTCCAATCTGTTCATCACGCCATAGCCGCTTGATCTTCTCCCAAACGGTGTCGTTGCCAACATACAGGTGAAGTTTTTCTCCAGGCTTTGAATCATTCTTCAAAATTATTCAGATCTGGTCATTCTTCACGCCTGGTTGCGACCAAATCGTCGTTATTTTACTTCTCCCGTACTCATGTTTAATTTTGGTCATTCCGGTTGTTTTCATCTTCCAAATAATTTGTCTATTCTTGTCATTAATTATTTCCTCCATTTCCTCTATATCCCCTGGTCTTTCTTTAGCCAAACTCTCGTTATTCGAAGATTCTTCCCTACCATCTTCTTCCGCTTCATCCTTGTCTTCCTCTCCAGGCGTCCATTCCCTCATGACACCGGACGGTTCCCCATCTTCTTGTCCCACGTTGTTCGTGGTTATGGCTCGAGACAACCAATCGGCCACTACATTTTCTTTGCCCGGTTTATATATGAACTCCATGTTATATTGCGCTAGAAGCTCCTTCCAGCGAGTTATCCTAGCTGACGATTCCTTTAGTTTTCCCACCCACTGGAGTTGTCTATGGTCAGTATGTATCTTGAACCTTCTGCCGAACACATATGGTCTAAAGTGATCGACGGCCGACACTATTCCCAAGAGTTCTCGCTCCATTGCGCTGTATCTACTTTCCGTCTCTGTAAGGCGGCTGCTGGCATACGCCACTGGGCGCTCTCCCCCATCACCCTCCTGAGACAGCACCGCTACTAGCGCATATTCCCTCTTGAGTCGCTCTCTCCAGTCCTCAGCTTGATTGATTGTCCCAATCCGTGCACCATCATTCCTCTGTTGTTGACGACATTTGTAGGTTTTACCTCTTATCTTAATCTTCCATTTTCCCTTGCTATTCTTGATCCAAGCACCCACCTTCTCTAGCAGGTCACACCCCACAATTACTTTATATTCCCTCGGCATTGTCTTTACAATATGCACTTTCAAATAGCACTTACTAAATCCCCAATGGTTCAAACCCATTACCGCCTACCCCTCTACCTCACAAGGGCCACCCAAGGTGATTAACCTACACTGACATACTTGAATCCGGTGTGCTCTTCCTCCACTACAAAACTTCTCCACAGCCTCTCGACATATAGTACTGGAACTACCGGTGTCTACCAGACACCTCACTCCTGCAAAAGTTACGGTCTGAGTCAGCTTTTATTTCGATGTCAGCTGACTGAGGGGATCAGCTGATCGAGGATATATAAGAGATGTAGGGGACACAATAAAGCGAGTATTTTACAGCAGTTCAAGCGTGTTAGATCTTATTCCTTCTTCTCTTTTTTG
>NW_027104700.1:23200-24722 GCF_000696795.3 Halyomorpha halys | reverse complement strand
TTAATCACCCTGGGTGGCCCTTGTGTGGTAGAGGGGGAGGTAGAGATAAGTTTGACCCAGTGAGGATTTAGTAGAGAGAACTTGCCGATACATATCGTAGCGAGTATGCCGAGGGAGTACAAAGTGATTTTGGGTGAGACCTGCTAGGAAAGGTGGGTGTTTGGGTTAAGAATATCAAGAGAAATTGGAGAATTATTTTGGGGGCTAAAATGTACAAATGTCATCGACAGGAGAAAACTGAGGGCGCACGGGTCGGAGCAATTAATCAGGCCGAGAACTGGAGGCAGAGGCTTAAGAGGGAATATGAAGATATTTTTTTTAAAGAAGGAGACATGCTCGGGGCAACTGGGAAGACGGTACATGAGATCACACTGAAACAAGACAAGGTCACTTATGTGAAAGAGACGAGATACCCGCAGGCGCTACGTCACCACATCAGGGAAGAGCTTCAAAGTTTAAAACGCCAGGGAATAATTATCGATAGTACATCCCCGTACAATAGTCCATTGTGGGCGGTAAAAAAGAAGAGCGCTCCTGGTTAAATTAACGAAAAGTACAGGTTAGTGATAGATTATAGGAAGCTCAACGAGAATACTGTAGACGAGTATAAGTATCCGATCCCCAGATTTGAAGGTATTTTCGACAGGCTGAGTGTGTCAACGGTATTCAGCACATTGGACTTGAAGACCGGATATCATCAGATTAAAATGCACTCTAAGGATCTACATAAGACGGCATTCACTTTCGAGAGGGGCCACTACGAATTTACAAGAATGCCGTTTGGACTCAAAAATGCTCCCATAACTTTTCAGCGCTTAATGGATTAATTTTTAAGAGGAATTGACGAATCTGTTTGTCAGATCTATATGTATGATCTGCTAGTATTCAATAAAAATGATGACGAACATGTGCAACATCTACACAGCGTATTCCAGGAAATAAGGCAATTTGGGCTCAAATTATCGGCAGAAAAATCATCGTTGGGGCAGGAGCAAATAAATTTTTTGGGCCACACGATTTCCAGGGAAGGAGTTAAACCCGACGTAGATAAAGTCGCAGCTATACGGAAGATGAGAGTGGACATAATAAACTACAAGAGGCGTCAGATTGTATGGAAGACGAGGACCACTGGATTGCTCAAAGTTAAGTGCAGCAATTTTGGGAGGAGCAATATCACGACGATTTGGTCACAGCCAGGCGTGAATAATGACCAGATCTGTATAACCTTGAATAGTTCCTTTAAGCCTGGAAAAAAGTGTCACCTGTACGTGGGAAATGAAACCATTTGGGAGAAGATTAAGCGGCTATGGTGTGATGAGCTCATTGGAATGGACAGGACATTCGCCCACTGCAAGCTGATTGTGGAAACCGTCCAGGAAGACGAACGCCAGAGAGAAGTGACTGTCGCGTATCATCAGGGCAAAACCAATCATCTCGGAGACCCTATAAGCATTGAAGAGAAGATACTTTTGGTGGGGGATGAAGAAGACTATCACAGAAGTTGTAGGAAACTGCGAAGTTT
>NW_027104700.1:5326-22541 GCF_000696795.3 Halyomorpha halys | reverse complement strand
ATATTATATTAGATATATATACATTTTTTTTTCTTCCTTTATATCATTAACATGAAGAAGGAGGTTTTTTTTAGTGATTAGGAATCTCACATTTTGCGATTTTCATAAATAAAATAAAATAGTGTTGTTTTAGTTTTGATCCATAGCTTTGGAGACATCATTTGTTTTTTTTTCTTCGATAAATATAATATGTCTTAAGATATCTATAACATACCTAATAAAGTTGACATTATTTTGATCTATAACTTTGGAGCTATAGGTTATTCTTTTATGTAAACATATTCAAGATGTGTTACTTTGGAGAATCTTTTCATATTGTTTATCTACTGTATCGAACATAAAAAAGTTATAATGTTATTCAAGAAGTCAATTAAGAGTATTAATAAAAACGTTATATTATTTCTCTGTTGTTTTAATCTACATTGCATATTACTATGTATGCTCAAAATCAAGTACGTGAGAAAAACTATTAGTTTCTTTAACACGAATTTGGGCTCGAAAATTATTTTTAAAACCGATGATAAAATTACTTAAATGTATGTTTCACAAGTGAAAAACACCACTTATGTTGTATATGAAATTAGGTTGAACTACTAAACGATTTTATTTATGGGCTTCCAACATTTCCCTCTTTTGATTTGTTTACATGCCGAAGGTACTGTAAATTTGAAACATTGTAAATAATGTTTACTAGACAGTTGAAAACTGACAGGGGTACTGGGGAATTCCAGATTCAGGTGTGCTATTAAGTGCTTGTAAAATGCCGAAATGAGACTTTGTTATACCAGTTCTCTGTTAAGATAATTGCAAGTGATTTGAATATTTTTCATGAACATATATTTTATATTATATTATATATAAATTATTTTTAACATCATTTTTAATTATTGATACTTCTGAAGCGTCATTTTTCAGTGTATAAGAAACGCTCAAAGTTTCTATGTCTTAAATTTTTGCCAGAGAAATTATTTTGAACAACCACTGATATTCTCTAAAAATAATTTAATTTATGTTTAATATTTGATCATTGTTACTTATATATGACATTGGGGTTGAGATACTGAAAGATTATCTTTAAGGACTTTGTACCTATGTATTCCTTCTTCAATTTTTATTCATTTTAAAGCTTGAGTGATTATGCAATTTAAATACCGTAAATTTGTCACATTTTTAATAAAGTTTCGTGTAATAAAACTAAAATACAAAAATATACTGTAATTTATAGACATAAGAATTTTAGATAGTCTCTGTATATAATATTTTTCTTTTTGTGTTTCTTGTATCTGGGAAGTAATTAAACGAAATTAAATTTCATACTTCTACTACCTAAATATCAACTATGTCATTTCTATATGTTTCCTTTATATATATGTTCTTTCCGTCTATACTTTGTGACTTTGGTTTGACTTGGTTATAATAGAAAGCTGACTGGAAAACCGGGGAATTCCAGATTCAGGTGTGCTGTTAAGTGCTTGTAAAAAGCCGAAAAGAGACTTTGTTATACCTTTCTCTCTTAAGATAATTGCAAGTGATTTGAATATTTTTCATGAATATATATTTGACATTATATTATATATTAATTATTTTTAACTTAATTTTTAATTATTGATGCTTCTGAAATGTTATTTTTATATTATAGCTACGTCCATATCGATTCTGTAGGATCGGATTGGAAGAATGAATGTGCATAAAATCGGAAGGAGCATTTGCGCAAAAATGTACCACATAATTTTCTGTCATGGTAACATTACTTAAACAATTGATGGCATCAATTTTTCAATATAGGTATGGTAGGTATACACCAGAAAGTACATCATTACTATTTTAAAATAGTTGAAGTGCATATATTTCTTTTAGATACAACTAAGATTAGAGATATTTTAAAAAAATGTCGTAACGTGGTGTAGATAGTTGACCCTAGATTAATAATTGGAGAAGATTATCGAAGGGGTGCGGGGTGCGGTCAGCAAAAAAAAAAAATAAATTATCAAAAAAGTATTTATTCTTGACGTCATTTCGACCTGAGTTTCAGCTAAATCATTTTTTGTTCATTTATCTTCTTTTTGCTGACCGCACCCACCGACCATTTTCTCTAATTAAATAAATATCGTTCCTTAAGACATTCCATTTATACAATTATGATAATTGTTTACAATTTGACTGTATTGGATAATTGAGAGCCTTTAGAAATTTGAACTATTCAAAAAATGTGTAATGATGGGGATAATATTTCATGTTTATATGAATGACATTTATTACTTTAATTATTGGGATTAGACTGTAGAAAGCTGAACTGGGAAAATGGGGAATTCCCGATTCAGGTGTACTGTCAAGTACCTTTTTTTTCCTTGAAACTCCTTGAATATCCTTGTTGTTAATGGGTTCATTGCCCTTATACACTCTGCTGACAGAAAGGAAAGTTTGACTAGTAGGTTAATGACATATTTTAACTACATTAAAAATGTTTTATAAACAGATTAATCACAATATTAAAGGCAGCACCGGCGTCATTTTTCGCACAAACCAGTGAGGTTCCTAAAAAGTACAGGCCAAAACAATCACAAATAATATTATATCACTAAGCTTGTTAAACTCTACTAAAACAAACCAATTTGAGATTCCAAGATAATTTATGTCAATAAAACAATTGAATGGCTGGGGGCAAGAATGTGGCAGTCACATTTTTGAAATAATTATAATTTGTTTGCAAACTGCTTCTTTATTCCACTATAAAGCCATTTATTGTGTTCATTTGTCAGACACCTGCATTCCAATTCGTATACCTACAATTTTATTGAATACAAACTATATAACACATTTAAAATTAATTTTTTGAAAAAAATTTTGAAATTGCTCTATTGAATAATTTGTTGTATTCTTGTTTATTATTGATACATTACTTGAGGTCAAAGCAGTACCTGTTTTGCCTAAGCTTATCCAATATGAAGTACATGGAGGGTTGTGGTATCCAACTCAAAACATTTATTATATATGTGTATATGTATCTCATGTTTTTTCCCTCGATCGTTTGTTATGCTCAAATCTTTTTACTAAAAAATATTACAAGCAAAACTTCTACTGTTTGTTTACGACCACCCAATATTTAAGTACTTTACAGCACTGAAAAATAATTGCAATTAATAGGAAAACCTAAATGAATATGATGAAAAATAAAAAAAGCACTTTGAGGATTTATTTGTGATATTATCAGTAGTTGATTTTCAATCTCTGAATTATACTTGTAAAAAAGCTGTTTGGGAATAGGAGTTATTAGAGATAAAAATTAAGGAGAGGTAAAACGAATTTTTTTCTATCAAATTTGAGTGGATCAGGTGCTTTATACAACCACTTTCTATAAAAAAAATATTCTAGTCTGTAGTATTACATAGAAACTGATAAGCAATACTTTGGAAGATTGATATTGAAGATTAAGGTTACTTACTCTACCAATAGGATGAGAAACCAATTTTAAAATTTGGCTTAGATCGATTTTCTCCTTTACTCTTGGTAAATAATAAAGTAGTGATGATAGACTTAACACAGAAATGTTCCTTTTGCTATGTTCAATTCGAAACTGGGAAGAAATGTTGAGTTACCATTTCAGTAGTATTATCTTCTATAGTATCACATATTAGTTTCTTTGTAATACCGAGGACTATATCATGTTAATTTCATCAAATCCATGAATAGTTGTAAACAAAACATTCATTAATCTCTAGCAAAAGGACAATGAGAAAAACAGTACTTTCCTTATTTGGCTACTCGAAAGCGCCCTTCAAATGTTTTTAATAAAGACAAACTCAACTTGTTTTTAAACATATTTTTGTCTAGTTCATTATACTAGCATTAAGAATAACCTAACTTGAATAGTTTTTAATTATCGTTTTACACTTGACAAAAACACATGAATTGTATAAACCAACATATAATTCAATACTGCTTCTTCCGTTTTCAAACTCAGGTCAAATTATCAAAAGTTTTTTTTTATATTTGACAATACCAAATTAATTTTATTATATCCGGGAATAGTTGTACAGAAAACATTCATTGAATTTTTACAATGACAATGATTACTCAAATTTGAAAGAAAATGAGCTTGGAGAATAATTTGTGTTGTTAGAAAAAACAGAATGTGGTATTTGAGGTCTACTCTATCTTCTGTTTTTGAAATTTTTTGTATAACACTGAGTATATGTTTGCACATATTTAAATATTTACGTAGATACTTACGTTCGTACATTACGAATTATTACTTACCACATCAGAACTCAGTACACCCCTTAAATTACAAATATTGGAAAGATGACAGGCCAAGTGGGATGAAAGTTCTCCGAGTAAATTAAAAGGAATCAAAAGATCACTAAAACCATGGTTGACATCCTACCGCAACAGCCGCAGGGAGGAAGTTGCTCTAACCCGCTTGAGCGTCATACTTAATAGATCATACTCACCTCACGCACTCACGCCTGATCAGAAAACTACCTCCTCCAATGTGCAAATATTGTCCATTCTCACGATTAAACATATTTTTGAAGAATGTATTCACTATTTGCCAAAATTAAACAGGATAGGACTGATCCCAAATTTATTAGAAGCTCTCACAGACGAGGACGCTAAACTTACATTAGTGTTTACATTTTTAAAAGCAATTCGCTTTCTTTCTAAATTATAACTCCTCTTCGATTTTTTTTTAATTTTTTTTTTTTTGTTTATAATTAATTTTTACATTTGTATGAATCACGTTCCTCTTTTACATTTGTTTGAATCACATGTGTGTGTGTGTGTGGAGGGGGACGTTCGTGCATGTGTTATGTTTGTAGCTTCATCATAATAGCATGCCATAGGCGTTGATGACCAGAGAGTTTTACGCCTTTAAGCAATAATAAACAAACAAACATTTACGTTTTCACAAAGATTTTTCGTAAACATACGATGATACATATGATGATAATGCGATCAATTAAAAAAATAAAAATCTATGAACTATCATATTTCACATATCATCGCTTTGGAAGAAGACTTTCATAACTCAAAATAATTCATTTTTATTTTTTTGCAATGAAACGACTGCGATTCGTCTATATTTTTACGTGGAAGAGAATTATAAGTTGTAATTCTTATTGCGCCATTTAACAGATGCTGTAAGAATTATATCTTGTACTCTCTTCCACATAAAAATATAGACAAATTGCATTCGTTTCATTGTGGAAACATAAAAATGAATTTTGAGTTGTGAATGTCTTCTTCCAAACTGCAGCAGTTCTAAAAAATTCTACAATTCTTATTTAATGTTTTATATATTGTGTATGTCCATATTCCATAATATTGTAAGTAATCAAACAGTAATTGTGGTATTAGACATATGAATAAAATAAATAGCTTTATAGAGAAACAAAGGAGCACTTTGCACAAAATTCTAATTCTTTATAAAATTTTGGCTTGTCACATTCGTGCCTCAAGCCATTAAATTCGTGAATATCCATAAATTGTATTGGAATATGAAATTTTCTTGTTACAGAGTTTGACAAGTTAAAATTATTTTTTATTCCTGTTGTAGGTCGTATTTGCAGTGCAGTCCTCGTCGTTTGGAGCTAGCTATGGCGCCAGTTCGAATTCGGCGGCATTTTAAAAAGGTATACTTTTACTTCTTAGTAGACCTGGAAATAAAACTTTTCTTTCTTACATTAGTTCAAATAGGTTGGTGTACTGGACAAAATTCTTTCCCAGTCAGAGGGTTTAAGTGTAAAAAAGCCTATTTATAACAAGGATATATTCTGTGTCCACCACCTGTTTCAAAAATTATATTTTATAATACTTCTCTTCAAATTCCCTGAAAGTTAGTAAACGATAGAATGTATCTCATTTAACTGCTTGGAGTAACAGCAGTTCTGTTTTTTAACAAACATTTTCTATATTAAAATTTTACATTCAAATAAAATATTCTCAGAAAAGATTCCATCAGAAATATATGTCTCAGTTAAACGAATTCATTTTTCTGTGAATGTGGAAATTTATTTATTTACTTTAGTGTTTCGACCACTAGGGCCATTTACACTGGGTTTACAAAGTTACAAAGAATGTTACAAATTTACAATTACAAAGTGGGAAGGTTAGAAATTGACAATTACAATTAAAAAGTGAGAAAGTTACAAATTAACAATTACATATTTACAGTTACAATTAGAATTGACATAGTGAGTAAATTGTTATACTAAATTATGCATTCACTTATACATGCTGGAATTAGAATTAAACTGTATGTGATCATTTTTGTATTACCTCCTAAAACAAATAAAAACAACAAATTACAATATATACAAAGAAAAAATAAATGTACATATGCCGATAGCCGATCGTTCTAAACCATAGACCTCTGGCATATATTTCATATGACAGATCTTCAGATCGTATGTGATCATAGATATTAATGATTTTTAAAAAGTGAAAATTTTCTATTGTTTTTGTGGGATCTCTCAACATCTCCTGTAAATCTGACGAGAATCGGAGTGATTCGTGTGCAATACATTCAATGAGAAAGTGCCTAACGGTGAGATCGTTTCCGCAGTAGCGACACATTGGTGCATTTTCTTTCTGTGGATGTAATTTGATCATTAGCTGTTGTAGCTCTTAACCACAGATATAAATTTGTATTCATAGATAAAGTCACATTTACATGCTTGTTTTTCTTAGCTAGTTGTTGTGTAACAGATAGTGGTATTGTGTGTAACCTATATTAAAACGTTCATTTCTAGACTGTTTAAATAAAATTGTCAACATTCATTTCTATACTCACGACATAAAACCAAGAACATGCAACTTACTCTTAATACTCATCAAAATAGATATCTTTAAACAAGCCTAGATTATCAATCCAATCCACATTGACGTCTATATATGCAATTTTTCTACACAGAATTAATACAGAAATAATTATGAAGACAGGTGGTTGTGCAGTATACATAAGCTATTCTTTTATTCTATTTTATAGAATCAATAAGAATGTAGATGTATCATTTACATTTGCTCAAAATAACAATACCATTTCACAAAATACATTCTAGAATTAAAAATTTGATGACTAATTAAAATATAATTTAATGTCAAATGTATAATCTTGAGAAAACTATATACATGACTAGCATTTATTCTGATAGAAAAGCAGGTCTAACAAAGCAATTTTTCGGCATAAGAAAAAAAAGCACTTTAGAAGTACTTCGGCACACCTGGGACTGGAATTTCCCAGTGCCCTGTTTCTCGGTTAAGCTTTCAAGGATCTAATTGCAACAATTAAAGCAATAAATGTCAATGCATGTATTACAAAGAGAAGAAGCAGGTAAAACTCATAAAAAAGTAATACAAAGGAAAATAATATGTATATATATTTTTTGAACAGTTTTACAAGATTTTACTAATCTTGAACAGTTTTACAAGATTTTACTAATCTTTACAAGAAATTAGTAATATTACAATATAACAAAGTTGATACCATATATTAACAATAATGTTCATTTAACATAAAAATTCATACAAAAGTAATTTATAAAATAATAACTGATCATTCTAAAAATAATTTCAATAAGAACAACCAAAAAATAAATGGGATAATATTCAGGCTAAAAAAACAATTCATACTGGTTCTTTGATAAGTTTCTAATCGCGAAAATTTGGAAATATTTTTTAGAAATCACTCACAGCCAATCTGATTAGCTTCCAAACATTTTGAGTGAGATTGGTTAAAAAATTCGGAACTAGTAGTATGAAAGATGGAACTAGTTCTAACTGGAGACAGCTTTTAACAGTTAATTGGATAGTTAAAGCTCTCTTTATCAAAACATGACTTTCCTAAACAAAAAATATGCAACTTACACTAAACTTTCATTTCTGCGCAATTGGAAAAAAAAAAGTAAACTTATTACCTTATATTTAATGTAAATTAAACTTACATTCAAATACAATATTGTCATAAAAGATTGCTTCAGAAATATATGTCTTGATACTCAACATAAAAGATAGATTTAAAACTTGAATATCAATTCAAAATATCTATTTCATATATAATCTTATAATATGAATACTCTTTATATTACAGAACCAACAATATTAAAACTTATTTTAGCGTTTTGAAGGATAAAATAGATACAATAAATCAATGAGGATTGATATATAAAATTCCTTGTGTAAAGTAACCAGCTATCTATATAGCTGTAACTAAACAAATGGTGGCTGATAGAATGCATCAACACATCAATGATATCAGAATCATGGAGAAAGATCCTAATAAAACAGCACTGATACATGCATCTAAAAACCAACATAAATTTGATTTTGAAAATACGATAATTTTGCATAAAGAAAGTAATACTTACAAAAAGAAAAATATTTGAGTCTATTTATATATAAAAAAAAGTAATCATACTGTGAATTTTAAAACAAAATCGAATAATTTGAACTAACAAGATATCAGATTTTAAGCAACATTAGTATATGAATAATATGATTAAATTTTATGCTACTATTAACTGTATTAGGACTTTTAATAAAATAAGAATTTAGACAAAAATATAGTTTATAATTAATTGATTACATTTCTGATCTGATTTTCAGGAAGATCAAATAATATTGTAAATGAGTGAGAGATATCAGAGTTTATATTAATTGCAATTAAAAATATTTATATTTAAATTAAACAATGGCGTACATAGGTAATTAAACATATGATATGGCAAGCTTATAAAATAAATTAATATAATTCACTATTGTTTCATAGGTTAATGAGACTGATTTTTTAAATAGAATTGCCTGTAATTAATTTTTAATACTTGGGAGTGAGTGAATTTATTGTTAAGGATGCTAATTTATTAGCAATTATGCTGTTAAAATGCTATTAGTCAAAATGGTAATAACGAGAGTTCAGTAAAAGCTGTAATTTAACATATTGTCCTCAAGGATGGCTAGGTTGGACATTTAACTTATTAATAAGAGTGCTGAGATTTAATTGGATACGATTTATTCTATTCAAATATGTATAGTTTTTCTTATTTCTTAAAAAAAAAGTCATTAATTTCCTGTAGGACTCAAAAAAGATAAAATTTCATTCCAATCTTCGAATAACCAAATATCATCTCTACCAAAAAAAGGTAATACTGACTAACTAACTTAGTACTCATATTTAGGTAATAGATAGGTAACTTTTTAATGAACACAAGAAATCAAGAAAAAATGATAGCTATATTAAATATATCTATCGTGTTTTCTTGATAGATGTTTGAGGTAGAACCTTAAACATATAACATTGACAGATTTTCAAGGTCTCTTCAAATTTTGAATTATTTTGAAGAAACAAGACAAATCATGAAGAAATTGAGGCCTACTAAAGTAACTTTTTGAGATTTGATCTAGTAATATTCCATCACGTACAGATTTCTTGCAAAACAATGTTAAGTAATAACAATGTTGTACTACAAAAATCAAGAAAATTGTTCAAACCACCTGGAGTACTCAACCACTAAATTTGTTAAAGTATCAAAAGATGTTAAAACATACCAAATGGCACAAATCGAACTCAATTAGGTAAATCTGAAGTTGAGATACAGGACCAATATTTATAATTGCTCAAATATATTTTAAATGACTTTTATTTTCCTTCAAATCAAGCAAAAACACAATAAAGTATAAATGTTTTCATCAGAATAAGGTAAAACCCGTTTCAAAAATATTGCAAATTTGTCAAAGTATATACAGTTAACAAACGTTTCGAATTTATCAAGGAAAACGTGAAAACAAATTCATTCACTCTGACAAGTGAAATTCTTTTTGTTTTTGTAAGAGATAAAATTGAATAAAAGGGTACAGAATTAGAATATGAAGTTTGTTTTTTATTCGCAGTTGGTTTTTTACTTCTTGTTTTTAGTTCTTGTTCATTTTTATCAATTCTGTTGTTAATTAAATTTCCTCACCTTTTTCCTCTCACTTTATTTTGAAAAAAAAAATTACAATAAAAGCGGTCTATCTATACATTTAAAGACATAATTGATTTTTTTTTTTACCCCAGAATGATTCTGCACATTTTCTATAGTTAGTTTAAACCATTGTTACCAATGGTTCTTTTCCTGCTGCAAATTTTTGACGGAAGATAGTGTAATTATTCAGACTATAATGCCTTTGGCATATTTGATTTTGGAATAATCTAGAAGCGTGGCGCTTTATAGTTACAAACAGTTAAAGAAATATTAACAGTTCATAATGTTCCCTTGGTTTAACCAGTTTTAAACTGAAGAAATTGGAAACTTTTTCCTCATATACCACTCATAATGAAGCTGTTCACATTCCAAATTTAATAATAATAATCTTTATTTATTCCGGAATTGATCCCTTTAGAATAATTTACTGGTGTCAAAATTAGGCTTAATTAGAGTAAATTACAAAATAGAGATGAAATTAAATAATAAATAATGAAATAAAATAAAATAATACAGTGAATTTAAAAATATACAATTAAACAACCATAATTAACAGAATAAATAAAATAATGATAAAACAAATAAAATTAAACCACTTGTCATATCATAAAACGTAAGATGACTTCTAATAGTAAATAAAAAGAAAAAAAAATGATAAAAAATCAAATACAATTAAACTAAAAAGTAATAATTTAAGTAATGAAAAGATATAATTTCTGCTAGTGTACACATTTACAATTATAAATGAAGATCTAAGACATAAAATTCAGAAAATATATAATGCTTTTTTGAAACCTTCAATTGTTATTATTATATTATTCTTCCGGAATTGGGTGGACAGAAGGTAGTCGAAGATACGGCATCTGAAGATTGAAAGGGTGTTAGAACTACGGATAAAAGAGGGAATAGAATTCCATAAGGAAGAGGAACGGATGAGGAAAGAACTACCAAAGGCTGCGGTTTGCCAGTTAAATATAAGTATGTGTGCCACTGGTTGAAAAAGTAAGGAAATAATAGTATTTGAGAAAGGTGCCCCCCTCACATTTGAATAGAAATTCACGATACCAGATACAAGAGGTAGTTGGCTTTGGTGGTCATCTTAGCCTATACAAGAGAAGAGTGAAAAACGTCTCAAGAGCCCCATCGTTTTCTGGCTGAGATCCGTAATGCGTCATGAGTAAATAAACTACACTCCACTCAGGCTGAGGGACAGAAGGCAGGATGGAAGAGGGAAGAGAACATTATCAAATATAAAGTATTTGACAAAACGCAAAATGTCACAGAACAACCATCATGTATCTTACAACATCTATTATTTTACTTAAAGAAGTTTGTCGGGGGGTGCGGTCAGCAAAGAACAACATAAATAAACAAAACCATATTTATTTATTTTATGCCGACGTTTCGACCTGAGTCTCAGGTCTTCATCAGGGGTTGTGTCTTAGAGGAGGGAAATATTCGTACTATTATTTTATGTAGTACTATGTAGCTTATAATCAAAATTAATTCAAGTAAACCTATTGTAAAACTCTTTAGCTTATCCACATATAATTATTTATCATTTAAATCATTTCAAGAATAGGGGCTTATTCTTCTATATCACCATTCTTCATTTATTTTAAAACTCATTAAATACAGTCCACTCCATTTCTTCATACCAACATACCTTTACATTACAATTAATTTGGGTAATATCCCCCAATCGAACCTGGGGAATATCTAAATTATACAAATAGTATTGTATATTTCTATCTAATGGCCGCTTTTCGTAGTTATTTCTAAGTTGGAAACGGTATTTTTAAAGTCATGATAAAAGCAGTTAGATTCTATAATCTATCTAGATAGAAATAAGCAATGTTATGAATTGTAATCAGAAAAATCAATATTGAAATGTATAAATATTTTAGATTGCGAGATACATGAAATAAAAACATAAAATTTAAATTGGATGGAATAAATAAGTTAACAACAAAAATTATATATTGGGAAAAGATAAAGCGATAATGACCCAAGTGGTTGATGACGTATAAATTTAAGAAAATAATAGTTTATATGTTATGATTCATGATGTTTATAAGTACTGTTGCATTCTATTCCTATAAAAACAACTTTATTAAAAAAAACAACTCTTGTAAATCTTATTATGAAATTCCCCTGTCTTTGGGGTCAATACAAATTAAAAGGGGGAAATATCATAGGGAACTCTTTTCGATAAACAAAATCGTTCAACATAACAACTCAAGTTTCTTATATAAGTTAAACAAAATCTAACGCAATGCAGCTAAGTATTTGTCGAAAATATGAATGGTTGGTAAATATAATTTCTTCAGTACATGTTCAATTCCCAAACATTATTAGAGTTTCTTATACAGTTGATTCTGGAATGACATCAAATATGAAAAAATTATTTCATCAAAGACAAATGAGATAAATAACAAAATATTCAACGATCATGTATATAACTTGTAACTATTCGAGTCTAATGTTAACTAATAAGCAATCAACATTAAACTTTAGATGAAAAATCTCTGCTGATGTACTTCATACAAACTTTTTTTCTTCATGTAGTTATTTTTTGATTAGTTCTTGCTTTTATTTGTGATTAAAGTTATATTAGTTATAATGTAAACTAGTAAGCGGGTTTAAAATTGAAAAAAAAGTAAACAAATATTATAAATGAAGTAAACATTGCATGAAACCAAAAATATTCATCTAACATCCTATCTTTCTAGGTATTTTCAAGTATTAAATGTTATACTAGATATTCAAGAATGTACTTTTTTACTTGTATGTAGAAGGTAGTAATGCTAAAAACTACCTAGAAAGATAGAGGCGGCTCTTAAGAACTAACAATCTAGGACCAAACAACTGCCCCTTGGGGAATTCCAGGTTCTCCTTTTAACCCATGAAATTTGCCGAAATTTATAGCATTGAAGAAATGGCTAAATCGTAGACAAGTGTTCCTGTTTCAATGTTATGGAAAACCTTTAATTTGTTTCTTGAACATATTTCTGGTTTCATATAATATTTAGTGCTTTATTTATACTATTTTTTTATCTTTTAGTCAACTCTAAACTCCCTAACTTGTTTACATGCTGATAACTAATTTGAAGATAATATTAAGGGAGATTTATGGACATAGTAATTTAATTGAAATACTTAAAAAAGGATAACAAAATATGAACTTACTGTTTGATAAATGGAGGAATGATTTAGAATCAATCTTGAAATTTAAAAAGAAAAATCCCTATATTTTGCTTTAAAAAATAAGACGAAGAAATCAGTTATCAAAAAAGGATAAATGTGACAGAAAAATGAAAATGATACTAGATAAAACATATAGAAAACTTTAAGCAGACCCATTATAGGAAATAAATAAGCGAATTAAAAATTATGTTGATAAGTTCTATAAAAATAAACTAATTGAAGACAGAGTAAGGAAAAACTTAATTAATAAAAATGCAACCATTCTAGAATGTATGGTTTGATAAAACTTTATAAGAAAGATAATTGTATGAAGTGCGATTTCAACTCAAGGCCAGGCACTCATTTACTTTAGATTGGCTGATTGAATTTATAGTGGACTGTATGAAATTAATTGAATGAAATAAGGCATAAGATGATAAAAAGACAATTTATTTATGGAAGTCGGTTGAACAAGAGAGAATGGTTAAACACTAAATAATTAATTAATAATTATGGTTAATAGATGACATTTTCTGTATTATAAAAAAGAAGGAAGAGGAGAGAGTACTAGAAGCTTTTAATAGTCATCCTGTGAGGTTAAGGTTCACAAATGGAATTGATAAGAGGGCTAATTAAGATTTTTGGACATGTTTATGATCAGACAAGGAAATAGAATAATCACAAAATGGACTAGAAAACAAATCAGTCATAATGCAATTTTGAATTGATATGCATGCCATCCTTTCCATGTATTATACAATATTATAAATAATTATATAAAAAAAGCGATAAAAGTAACTGATTCCAGTAGGTTGGATGCAGTAAAAAGTAAAATATTTAAAATATTTCTGGAAAAAATTTTGCCAAGAAATTGATTTATTAATTTGGGATGTGAACTTTAAGATCTCTAAAATTTAGCCAGAGGTTAGAATAATAAATTGTCTGAGGGTATAAAGATCATTTAAAGAATTTGATGTAGAGAACTACTCCTTATACTTATTAAAGAACAAGCAGCAACATTTAAAATTAGGACAAAATAGGATTAAAACATCGATCTGGACTTATATAGAACATTTTAGCATATATTTAATAAAAATACCTAAGATACCGTTCATAGACAAATTTGTTGATGATATAATAACCGCGATTCCAACTAAGAATAATGAAATAGAATAGTTTTGAAAGAAATTTAACAACTACCCTTCCAGGATAAATTTTATTATAAAATTTTAAATATAAATCAAAATACCATTTTTAGATGTACTTTTAATAAGAAAATCGGATTGGGGAAAAACGGAACAAAATGGTGGAAAAAACATTTTCTCTCTGAAAGATACATACACTATTCCAACCAATATCCAAAAAGCTAAAAAATCGACACCGCTAAAAATTTAATACCTGGTGCGAAAATTAAATTCCCCTACATTTCTGAACAGCAGAAGATAAAGTAGTAAATCTCCTCATATCAAATAGGTAACCACATAAACTAGTCTGTTAATTATTAAAGCAAACACTAACGTTCATCCCACCACAACCCCAAGAAATCACCAGGAAAGACACTACACAATTTCTTATATACCAACACTTTCAGAGAAAATATCAAAAACTTTAAACGATAACAACAACGAAAACAATTACGCAAAAGCTTGACCCCTTTATCTAAACATTAGACCAAAACGAAATACAAATACAAAACAGAGCTACAATTAAATATAGTGTACGAAATTCCCCGTGAAGAGAACTGCAGGAAATCCTATTTTGGAACTATAGAAAAATTTAATTGTACCTCTATAACAATTTAACCTGATCAAACTGCTCTCACCACAAATTTTAGACAAACTGGACATAAATTCAAATTTTATGGTATGTCCCAAAAATTGGTATCCCCTAACCCTCCAGAAGGGAGGTGAGTACAATCCAGTACATCATGATACTGTCGTTGCAGGAAGCTTTAATTGATCAAGGTGAACTGTTTTACGCTTTTTAGACTCTTTTAAGCTTTTTATGGTAACAATATTGTGTTCTCTAATTGTGACCACTCTGAATGTGACTGCAAACGTCTGCAGCTCTTTGCGTCTATTAGTTCTCACTTTCCGGTGCACCACCGTCCTGATTTTATGGTTTCCCATAAGATTGCGGATATTGAGGTTGTATCTTGTAACTCTTCTTTCCTTCTCCTTCTCAATTTTCTGACTGGCCTATATCATTCTTTGTTTCATATAATTCAACTCTCTCCGATCGCTGAATCTTAGTAATTCCTCCGGGAAAGTCTCTCTTGCGGAAGGACATGCCACGACACTAGAGTAGATCAAAGTACGCACGGTAACCTCCCATGACTTGAGAAAGGCCGTAATTATAAACAACCAGAGGCTGCTAGCGGAGATCCGTTTGGCAACAAATCCAGAGAAAAGTGTGAGTATCATAATGGACAAAGGAGAGCTGCGGTCGACTAAGCACTCCCTCGAGAATACTGATGTCATCAAAACGGCAAAGGCCGACGACACCATCAACTATTTTGGGATGTACATTCTCGGAAGAGCTAGTATTTGGAGAAGAGGTGGTGACAAAGCTGAATAACAATTTAAATAAATTAGGAATGAGGTGTAGATAATTGACCATATATTAATGATTGGAGAAGGTATATATAATAAGTAAGGTATACCCCACAGTTCACTAATGACATCATTTTTATTAAAAAATATGTTGACGTCATTCTCTTAATACTGAATCCCAATAAAATCACCAATATTTTATTTGCCTTCAATTCCTACCATCCTCGCTTACGTTTTACAGTTGAATCAGAAACAAACAATTTGCTACCATTTCTTGGCCTCCTCATCATAAAAACGCCAATAATACTATATCCACCAATTGGTACACAAAACCAACTTACTCAGGAAGACTTTTAAATTATCACTCCCAACATTCTTACCATCAAAAACTAAACACAGCCAAAAATCTAATTCATCGTGGTTTTTCTCTCTCGGATTCCCAATTTCATGACAATAACTATCTCCGCATTAAAAAAATTCTCTTAAACAACAACTTCCCTCCAAAAATCATCGACAAACTCTTTTACAATTATAAAAACCGTACCCCATCTACACAAAATTCTCTGCAATCTTTTTCCATCTCCCTATACAGATCATTACCTTACATCCCCTTTCTTACAGACAACATTCAAAAACAATTACGTTCCTCCATCCCTAACCTCCGTCAGGGCTAGACGCCCAAGAAAGCCCATAACAAACTGTCTTTTATTTACACCAATCTTAAAGATCCAATTCCTCCTCAATACCGTTCCCAGGTTGTGTACCGTATCCCTTGTACCACTTCTAATTGCAATGCATCCTACATTGGCGAAACAAAACATTTACTTAAAGACCGCATTACCCAGCACAAATATTCCGTTTCCTCCCGTAACTTCATGGCTTCTAAATTATCTGAACATAGCTTAACACTCAAACACACTTTTGATTTCGACAATACCATCATACTAGCTTCTGTCCCTAACCACGACAAACGATTAATATCCGAAAGCATTTTTATACAATTAGAAGCTTCCCCAGCCAATCACAAAACAGATAAACAAAACCTATCCCTAGCCTATTCCCAAATTGTTAACTTATTAAAGCACCCATAATTTATTTTCTTTTATCAATCATTATCTATTTTTAATTTAATTTTTTTTTTTTAAATTTGTTTTATTCATATTAATTTGTATTCATAATTTTTGACCTTTGGGCTCCGTATTTTTACATATCACTGGTTTTATGTTTTTCTTTTAAACTATAACTTGACCTTTTTATCATTGGTATTTCATATCAATTGTTGTGTCATAACGGTCTTTCTTGATAGTTACGTTTCTAGCCTTAGTCTAGTTGCTCACTCTAGCGGACTTTTCAAAAAACTCATACATCAATCAGTTGCAGGCTTACCTTCTACGCCATAACGTAAGTCTCCTTTCTCGTTCTCATATTTGTCCTTTTCCCATTCTCCATATTCTACCTTTTCCTATTGTATATGTATGTATATATATAAGTTACGGACTGTCAGCTGACAGGTCCATA
>NW_027104700.1:3894-5276 GCF_000696795.3 Halyomorpha halys | reverse complement strand
TAGCCTATTCCCAAATAGTTAACTTATTAAAGCACTCATAATTTATTTTCTTTTATCAATCATTATCTATTTTAAATTTTATTGTTTGTATAAAAATATGTTTTATTCTTATTAATTTGTATTCATAATTTTTTTGACCTTTGGGCTCCGTATTTTTACATATCACTGGTTTTGTGTTTTTCTTTTAAACTATAACTTGACCTTTTTATCATTGGTATTTCATATCAACTGTTTTGTCATAACGGTCTTTCTTGACAGTTACGTTTCTAGCCTTAGTCAGTAGCTCACTCTAGCGGACTTTTCAAAAAACTCTTACATCAATCAGTTGCAGGCCTACCTTTTATGCCATAACGTGAGTCTCCTTTCTCGTTCTCATATTTGTTACATTATTCTTTTCCCATTCTCCATATTCTACCTTTTCCTATTGTATATGTATATATATGTACATTGAAAGAAAATCAAAAACAAGCTAAAGCTTACATTCAATCCACAAATAGTTTCTCTAATGCAAGTTTTGCCCCTGTTCCATCTCAAGATACTTAATTATAATACTTATACTCTGTAACCTGAAAATAGATCTGAAGAATTATCGTGAGATTTTTTTTTTATCTTTTTATTTATACCGGCAGCTGTCAAATACAAAATTGACAATCAGCAGACTGCCTGACTGTTATATTAATTTAACAAATAGCATATTAGTGCACCTCTAACCATCTTTTTCTCATATAAATTATTCAGGGTCAACAATCTCGTAATTTTATATTTGTTAAAGAGGGAAAATGAAAAGTGAAGATGTATTGGGTTCAAAGGATAAAATTGTATTTAGATATATGGATAAATAAAGGGGGAAAATGTATAAAAAAAAAGGATGAAAATTTAGAAACAAAAAAGTATGTGTTACTATCATTTATTTTAAATTTACTAAACCATGCCTATTTATTATTATTTATTAAACAATTGTCTAAGTAGGTATAACTATGGCTTTAAAAGCTTAAATAGGTAGTGATTATATCATTTAATATGATTTGTGGTATGAACATGGGTTCATTTCATTTCCAGTTGGTGTGTTAGACTCATGAGTAAAAAAAAATCAAAACAAGAGGATAACTTTAATGATTTTTTCCCAATTTATTTATGCCTGACAACCCAGTAACACACAAAAATATAAAGAATTTTTTTTGATAAAATACATCAATATAATTTCAAACACATAAAAATAGGACAAAATTACAATAGTTGGGATATAATAAATATTACTTTCTCGGAGATGGTCGAGGGTGTGGTCATTAATGATAGATTATCATTACTGACTGCACCCAGGACCATCTCCGCACATTGAATCTACAGCCAACAATAAACACCTCAATATTATTTTCTACAAT
>NW_027104700.1:1928-3594 GCF_000696795.3 Halyomorpha halys | reverse complement strand
TATTTATACCGGCAGCTGTCAAATACAAAATTGACAATCAGCAGACTGCCTGACTGTTATATTAATTTAACAAATAGCATATTAGTGCACCTCTAACCATCTTTTTCTCATATATATTATACAGGGTCAACAATCTTTTCATAATTTTATATTTGTCAAAGAGGGAAAATAAAAAGGGAAGATGTATTGAGTTTAAAGGATAAAATTGTATTTAGATATATGGATAAATACTAGGGAAAAATGGATGGAAAAAGGATGAAAAAATAATGAAAATTTAAAAACAAAAAAGTATGTGTTACTATCATTTATTTTAAATTTACTAAAGCATGCCTATTTATTATTAGAATTAAATCAATTGTCTAACTTCGTATAAATATGACTTCAAAAGCTTAAATAGTTAGTGATTGTTTTAAAACTGATATCCATAGATTTATATCATTTAATATGATTTGTGGTATGAACATGGGTTCATTTCATTTCCAGTTGGTGTGTTAGACTCATGAGTAAAACAAAATCAAAACAAGAGGATAACTTTAATGATTTTTACCCAGTTTATTTATGCCAGACAACCCAGTAACACACAAAAATATAAAGAAATTATTTCGATAAAATACATTAGGAAGTATAGGCGGAAGAATAATCCGCCCAACCCCATGTGAAGACAACCCGAGGATTGCATCTGGGTCTCCAAGGACCTTCAGGTGCTGCCTCTCCCTCAGCTTAATATCAAAGACACCACGACCATGGTACTATACATCAAGGTTGGTATTAATAAAACTAAATTGTTAATAGGATCTGTCTATGTCCCTTATAGCTTAGATCCACCTAACCAATACTTAGAAAGACTTCTCCAGTACGCTAGGGAGGTAGATTTACCACTCTTAATTGGCAGAGATTTAATGCTCACCACTTATTGTGGGAAAGCACAGACACCAATGAGCGAGGCGAAGCCTTGCTCGAATTTTTAGCTTCAATAGATTTAGGAATACTTAACAGAGGGGACGAAGCAACCTTTGTTACAAGATTTAGGTGCGAGGTTTTAGATATTATGCTGGCCTCAAGCAGAATTAAAAGCCTTTGTAGAGACTGGAGAGTCACCTCAGACATAACACTGTCTGACCATAGGTTGATCTCATTTCTCTCACAATGAAGAGAAACCAGAGAAATACAGACAGGAGTCTTTTCAGAGAGAGGCTGGAAGGTGACTCACCCTATGTGGTGGAAAGACTTTCCAGATCACAGCTGGACATTGAATCTAGCCTACTTGAAAGAATGGTTATATCAGCCTACGAGGAGGCTTGTCCATTGAAAAGGGAGCCTAGTAAAAAAGTCAGATGATGGTCAATTGAATTGACTTAACTACAAAAAGACACAAGAAAAGCCTATAATAAAGCTTATAAAAAAAAGTTAGAGACGGACTGGAATGTATACCAGGCTACCTCTATAACTATAAAAGAGAATTAAGAAGACATAAATGAGATGGCTGGCGCAAGTTCTGCAGCAACATAGAAAGCATGCCGGAAACCTCTCATTTAATGAAGTTATCAGGAAGCAATGGTCAACAGCCACTAGGTTCACGAAGGAAACCAGATGGGAAGTGGACCTCCAGCTTAGAGGAAACCTTGTCCCATTTAATGGATACACACTTTCCAGGTTGCCAGCATAG
>NW_027104700.1:0-1878 GCF_000696795.3 Halyomorpha halys | reverse complement strand
CTTAATTATAGGATATTAATTCTCCCAAGGAACGACAATATCCTACTCCCCCGGATTAGGGCTCTTCTTACAGCCTCTCTAGCATTAGGATATATACCAGAGACTTGGAGGAAATCATTAATTTCTCCAGAGGCTTTCATTCCTAAGATTGGGAAGGACTATAGTGTCGCTAAAGCGTATTGACCCATTAGTTTATCCTCCTTCCTTTTTAAGATCCTGGAGAAGTTGGTGGCAGTTTTCCTTACAAGCAAGGTGGTACTAACCAACCCCCTTCATCCAAGACAGCATGCACACTTTCAGGGAAAATCAACTGAGACTGTACTGCACTCCTTGGTAGGGAGGATTGAAAAGGCCTCATTATGTAAGAAGTCCACTTTAGGACTTTTTCGATGTAGATGGGGCATTCGACAAAACAAGGCCCAAGGCAGTCAGTAAACCGTTATTAGACATTTCTGCCCCGAATGCGATTATCAGATGGGTCAGATTTGTTCTCTATAATAGAATAATTGTAGTTTTGGAAGAAGGTACTAGGCTACAGGCACAGGCAGTATCTGGATGCTTTCAGGGGAGTTGTATCTCACCGTTTCTATGGTGCCTAGTAATGGATAGCCTATTGAGAAGACTTGGGGATGCTGGGATATTAGCGCAAGCTTTTGGTGACGATGAAATGATCCTCATTTGTGGAAAGTTCGTGAGTACTATCATGGAACTTATGCAAGTCGCATGTAATGTAGTACCGACATGGTGTACTGAAATGAAGCTTTCAGTAAACCCAACAAAGACAGAGTTGAATCTATTTACCAGGAAGCGGAAATTGGGTATATTTCAAATCCTGATTTTCTTTGGCAATCAACTCCAAATAAGTCAAAATGTCAAATACTTTGGAATTAGTTTTGACACAGAACTGAACTGGGGATCTCATTTGGCAGAAATTAAAAGAAAAATTAGTGCTGCCTTTTGGCAAATAAGTCGTGCTGTTGGCACTACCTGGGGTTTTAACCCTAAGGTTATGCATTGGATTTACATAGTGATAATAAGACCGAGAATTTATTATGGAAGTATTGTGTGGTGGACAGCCCTGCAAAGGGCTTCCCATGTGCGAATGTCCAGTAAGATCCTGGATGGCCTGTATTCGCACAACACCTACTAATGTATTGGAAATCTTGCTTTCCCTAATACCACTCCACTTATTGATTAAAGAGGAAGCGGTATTAGCCTATTTAAGAATCAAAGAACATAGACAGTGGCCGTTACTGGTCATGAAACTATAACTTACCAATACAACAATACCGCTCACCACTTCTAGATAAAACACCAAGATTAGTTACTTACACCCAAAGTTAGAGGATTGGGTATAGGATTTAATGGAAACCCCAGGAGATTAGCTGCCCTGTTTCACTGATGGATCGAGAATGGATTCCACAGGACTAACGGGAGCAGATGTTTACATAGAAGAATTGGGCATAGAACTAAGCTTTCCACTAGGCAAGTACTTGACTGTCTTTCAGGCAGAAGTGTTTGCCATCTTGCCAGAAATTACATAGCAGATTGTGGTAGGTATGCGTCACTAAGATACAGGCTTTTAGCCTCTGAAATTAAAGGAAATGAGGCTTCTTCTATAGGTTGGGAGTCCCTTTTGAATTTAATTAGAAAGTTGAAAAGGTTCGATCTATAGGAATAAGATATATAAAAGAGCAATTCCATTGGGTTGTCTTGGGGATGGCAAAAAGTATCAACAAGCCCACTTGCTGGACTTGTTCCCCCCACCATTACCATTACGATTACCAGTAATTCAGAAGAAGTAATAGCACCTGCTACTAAAAAATGTGTTGTATTATAAGCTAACCTTTAACAAAGGGAGAAAGAAGTAAGTATGCA
>NW_027104699.1:0-1210 GCF_000696795.3 Halyomorpha halys | reverse complement strand
TTTAAAAAGCAACATTTCATAAAAATGTTGTATGGGACGTACTGAAAGATCGGTAGTTAGTGAATTTATTTTGAAAAATCTATATCTCAAAATCCGTTTGACGTACAGATGTCTATTAGCACCCAAATTAAAGCTAGTTTAATGAGCTATAAAGTATTTTATGATGTTTATCTTCGTAGGAGTAATAGTGTTCATGAAATTTGCTAAAATAAATTGATTTATAGTTGTTCAGGCAAATTTTAATTTGCCAAATTCATATTCATATGTGAGTGTCATAAAAACTACTGCCCCTACGAAGATAAGTGTTATAAATTACTTTATAGTAACTTAAATTACCTTTATTTTGATTGTTGGCAGACATATGTGCGTCTTATGGATCTAGAGATATATTTTTCAAAAATCCAATATTTTAAACGAACAACTAGAAATTAACATTTTGTGAGTCTATTTTGTCAAATATAAAAATTACTACTCCCACAAATATAAACATCATTAACTATTTTTTAGTAAATTTAACTAGCTCTAATTTGAGTGCCAATAGACACCTATACGTCACAGAGTTCCTGAGATATAGATTTCTCAAAATAAATTAACTAACTACTAATCTTTCAGTAGACTTTTAAGAAATTTTGCTTTTTAAAAAGCTATATCTCGAGAACTATTGGACGTAAATAGCTCTTTTAGGGATGATATTTTAGCAAATTTACTCTTCTTTAAATTATGTTCTCTTAGATTATCTATTGTTGTTGGTAGTTTTTAAGATATACAGCTCCGAATGAAAAATTAGTATTTTTTTTGTAACAGCCGCCATTTTTTATTCCCCCTACCTATACTTGGCAGACTCATCAATTTTGACTTGTAATTATACATAGTTTTCATTAAAGTAATCAAAAATTGAGTTGAGATAACTGCTTTTTTTTTTCTTCCTGTCTCTTGTATTATATTTTCTGGCTCTGTTACTAGACTTGAAAGTTAGTGAACATACCTGTACGTTCACTTGTCATAAAGAGATGAACCTTTCTGTTCCTTTTTAGTTTGTTGATGTGAGATGTGTTGCCATTGTTTTGCATTTATGTAATATTTTCATTTTTTCTAGCTGGTTAGCTGGTTTACACCTAAGGTTGCTTTTTTTTCAAAATTCAGATTATATGCTAGAAATAATATATATAAATATTATTATAAATTCGACTATATACTCCAGAAGATGCAT
>NW_027104698.1:2717-3227 GCF_000696795.3 Halyomorpha halys | reverse complement strand
TTTAGTATCTTGCCATCTCTAGCAGTTCTGGCTCCCGAGACCAATTTGCAATTTTCTTGATCCTACTAACAGCTTGGGGATTATTTAAGTCAAATTCTTCAGTTGAAGAGGAGAAATAAAGAAAAACGAAAACTGCTTCATTTAGAGATACAAAATATTATTACCAAACTTTTTTAAAATTTATTTATTCCTATTTATAACTGTACATTAAAATACATTTAGTAAATTTGATCTTAGTTAAATTGGAGTGTTATAGGCGTGTAGAGAAACTACCCATTGGTAGCACTCTAATGACGTTTTACATTAGCAGGTCTCGTGGCCGTCTTCTTTTCAGGCGCCTCGAAGGATTGTCAGGAATGTAAGAGGAAGCAAGATTAGAAACTAGTGGGTTTGGGTGGTTAGGGAGTTTATAATGGAAGGAATAATATCGGGTTCGGGCTAGATCGGTTACATAGGGAACATATAGGTCTGTATGTATGATTTTATTTGTGACAAAGTAAGGAGCATTGA
>NW_027104698.1:0-930 GCF_000696795.3 Halyomorpha halys | reverse complement strand
CTGCGTATATGAACGTCATTTCAGAATTACCTTGTAAAACCATAAAGAGGCTCATGTCGATTAATGAACATCATAAGTAGAACATGTATATGCAGATAAAAAAATGAAAAAAGTACAGTAAAAACTTAAAATGTGTATAAAACACCCAAATCCTGCAATAATCCTTTAAATGACAGTTAAAGAATAGAATTCTTGTTGATAGTTAATAGTTATTTAATAATCTCTGTTTACACACTCAACTAATAGCCCCCTCTTGAAGGACTAAAACGAAGGTCGAAACGTCGGTAGAATATAAAAAAATAATTATTACTATTTTTCTTTCTTCTTTCCCGCAGCCCAGACTCTCCTTTAAAATTACTTTACGGTAAATCAACTGTGTTTGTATATAAAGTATTTTTTGTATTTGTTCACAAATTAGTGTATTTGTGTTTATGAATATTTAGGTTTATAAAATAGTTTCTTTCAGATTAGAATAAATAACAGTATTTTATAATCATTGCTGGGTCCAGATTTACTGTACATCCAGATTTGCCTATATTATGTACAGTGTAATCACACACTACTGCAGGGGGTGTTCGGGTTAGTGGATGTAATATGTAAAACTATCACTCTCTCTCTCTCTCTCTTTTCATTAATCCTTTGTCAGGTGCTGAGTCTTATCATCGCTGGTCACTGTATTGTGGGTGGATAACTTTTGTTTTCTTTTAAATCCTAATTGATGATTTAATTTGTTATAATTATAAGGCTGTTCATTTATAAGTTAAAAAAAGTATAATTACAAAAAATGTTACCTAGTTTTTGACCTGTTTATTTGTGTCTGAACTTGTTAATTTTTTTTCATTTAATTATTTCTTTTAACTAACTCTTTAGTAAACGATAATAGCTCTCACATTCCTAAACCGAGCCCACGTTTGATCAATTAACAAAATT
>NW_027104697.1:0-1395 GCF_000696795.3 Halyomorpha halys | reverse complement strand
TTTTAAAACAATAGCATGCCTTTTAGTTGTGATATGATTAATTAAAGTTAATGAGCTTTATTTTTTGTTATATGATAACAGTAGAAAATGTTATATCACAAAGTATACAATCAAGTTAACCAAAAATTATTAAGTAATAGAATTAGTTTACACTTATTTAATTCTAATATGTATTTTTATCATTTATTTTATTTTAGTAATATAATATTTCTTTTATTAAAGAAAAAAAAACCCATAATTTTAAGGACATGAAGTAATATAATAATCATAAAACTACAAACAATAAAATTTATCTCAAATTATTTAGTAAACGATTTGATTTATTTTTATGTGTGCAATTCATAATTTTTTCTAATGAAAAAAATTAAAATCATTATTCATTAATATTATAATTTATTTTTTAAACAATATCATACCTTTTTGTTCTGATAAGATTCCTCAAAGTTAATGTGCTTTATTTTTTGTTAAATGATAACAGGAAAGAATGTCGGAACGATTTTTCTAACAATAATCAAATCAAAAAGATTATTCAAGATTTAATAATAAAACAAAAAATATGTACGTTATATTAAATAAAATTGATATATTAAATGTAATTGATAAAGTTGAATCCTAGATGTTTTTAATTGGAGCGATTAAAGTGAATTTATTTTACTTTAATTTAAAAAAAAAAAAAATCCTATCAAGTTTGGGGAAATCGACTATGATATACCTTAATAGTACGTAATAAAAATAAAATTTAAATAATAAATACTCACCAAGAACGTAAATAGGTCCACTATAGAAAATAACAGACAGTATAACACACAAACAAACAATCGAAAACAAGTAACGTTAATACGTAGAAACACGAAAGAGGCACTAACCACACGGCACCGAGGCTAAGCGGCTTCTGACCGGAGCGTGAGGACCTGCAGCGCCACCTCGCGGCAGAGCGGGGCATCACTGCGGCCTAAGGGGGCGTCTTTTTGGGGTGGCTTCTTATAAGGGAGAGTAATTAATAATTCATGAGAGTCTTCAGGGGGTGGGGAAACGGAGAGGAAAATCATTTTCCACAGAAAAAAAACAACAAATAATCAACATAGTTGCGAATTTGATATCACTCGGCAGAGTGAGGTGGTTTCAACAGGGGAGGCTTCATCCTCTAATAATTTAAAAACCCAAAAAAGATCGGAAATTTGAGTTATATTATAATAGTTATCCAAAAATGTTTAGGAATTGGACATATTTCATATAAATACCCCCATCAAATATAAAGACCTCCGTCAAGTTGGGAAATCCGGCCAAAATTGTTTCGTAATTTTCGATTTTGCTCCCTTAACCCAATAAGTTGTAGCGAATTCACTATCAGTCAAACATTAATAAATAGATAAAGAAAAAAAATATTATATAGAA
>NW_027104696.1:1644353-1648762 GCF_000696795.3 Halyomorpha halys | reverse complement strand
ATTTTTTTTTTACCATTCTGGATAATAGTAAATATCTTTCCTCCTTCATCCTCTTCATCTGCCCGTAGAACATCAGCCATCTGATTCTCGTCTCGGTTTCCAGGGCTCTGATCTTTCAGTAGATCTTAACATGTCCTTATTTTATTATATATATATATATATATTTTACCGAGAGATGTATAGCAATAATGTTAAATTTTTTAATGTATAAAAAATAATCCTGAACAACCTTGGAAAACAGAATTACAGTGCTCACAGGAAATTGATCATTAGTGAAAAATTGCAATATAACTAATTCATCATGTGCATCAGAAAGAAATGTTTGCCGAGTTCTTATTATAGCGTTCAGTGACCCTTGAAAACTATTTAATTCAAGTGGTTAAAATTAAGAAATTCGCCCGAATACATGTTTTATAAAATAGAGAACAGTGATGTAACCCATTCCAGGACTCTATAAGCACCAAAAGCATCTAAGGTGAATTATACTTCATTTTTGAAAAGTATGTCACTAGTCTCTATCAGTAAGTAATGTTCAAATTGAGGTCGAGACGTTAAATAATTAGTAATCGATCTAATGAACTAGGAGTAGTTGTTTATCATTGTGATAAGAGTATAAGTGAATTAGTGTGAATCAGATGAGGAATTTATATTAAATGTGCTTGGTGAAATGAGTTCTACTCACCAAGCGTGAATAATAATTGAATTCGAATTGTGTGGGCAGTGTATGTTTTAAGGGATGAATGGTTATGGACCATAGTCTACTAAGATTTTCAAACGATGGAGAAGATTCAACATTAAAATCCCTCCTGCTACATACATTTATGGATGTAAACACGCCCACGTTTATATTTCTTGTACTTTTATTAATAAATCTAATATAACACTAAATTTTAAAAAAGATATTCGAACTGAATTATATTCACAGATATTTTAGTACTAAGGAAAGTAATGAGAAAAATTTATTAAGAGGGATGAGGTGATTATATATTCTATAGAAAATAAGTCATGTTATTGTTATTTGAAAAATCCATTGAAGAATGGTGTTAAAACTGAAGAATTAAAATAAATCCTAACAAATTCCATTAGATTAATTTTACTCTTCGTCGTAACGACCCCTTTCTGATCATTTCTGATATACAGAGTGAGGGGGAGAGTGGACGTTATCTACAGTTTACTAACCTTTTCTAAACATGGTGGGGAGTCACTTTTTCATTCCGTGGGACCGCTACAGTAATAAAAGTCAACCCCTATGGCGGATTCAGCGCCGCAAAAGTTGGCCCTTTAACTCGCTCGGCTACGAACGGCCCTTCCTGCATTACAGTAACCTTTTACAATATCCCACTGATCTCTTTCAAACATATCCTTTACCAAGCACTACATCTTTATAAGAAACTTACCCAGAAGCTCTGTACTAGACTGAAAGAAGTAACAGCTCATAGAATTCGTTTATAACAACACTTACTTGTTACAAACTTTCCTAACTCCCTATTTACTACAAAAAACAAAACAACATATACACAATGATTATATAACCTATTAGGACATACGGGATAGAGATATGAAACGCTACCAAACCATCAAATTGCTCTCTTATCAATACCTTACAATCCAAAATCTTTCGTAAAATCCTTAATACTCCTTATTACGTCACAAATAAATTTATCTGTATAGACCTTAACATCACATTTGTTGCGGTTTAGGCCGGAAATAGATATACCTCCTTGAATTCGTACTCATACAAACAAACTAGTTCTTAACCTTTCCACATGATAATCCTACGAGGCGTCCGAAAAGATGATAGCCACGTTGATTTTACGTGCTACCATTGGGAGGTACATTCAGAAGATATTATTATGTGTCTTGACCCATTCAATTGTATGTATACTAATATATATACTCAGATATTCTTGTATATCGCATCTTATAGTATATTTATAAATAAATATAATAAAAAATTACATATGATATATATTTTTTTTATACTATAGGAACATTATAATTTGATTTATTATTACAATTATATCGTTGTTTACGTTCAGACTCGACTTATACATCTTAAGGACACAATAAAGGACGTTAAAGTAAAAAATACGTCTGATTGGTAAATGCATTATTGTATTCATATAAACTCGTTAATTAATGCAATTAAACTAATGTATAATAAATGTACCTTCAAATTATCGAGTGAGCTGATAAATATATAATTTGTAGCAGAAGAACGAAAGCACTTAAGTTATTACCACTCCGCCGTTAACTGTGTGAATTTTCTTAGGAACCACTTCATTTATGACTGTTGGTTTTCAAAGAATTATAATTGCATCACGTATTTTATCTGATGATCTGTTTCTTAATTCTGGCTGTAATTCACTTGAATTCTCAAATTCTGTCTGGGCCAGTAGAAAAAAATGAGCCCACAGGTTTTTTTTTTTTTTTTCTATTATACTGAGGCAATGGCTTTTTATCTTTATATTTTGTAATTCCCTGAATATTCTTCGAGAAAAGTAGAACACTTAAGACGAAATCGACCTAAGTGCTGAATAACTGTGACCAATCTAAAACTAACTTGTTCGGACGACATCTTTGGCGCCCAAACTAAAGCTGTCACAGTACACTTTTTTTTTTGTTGAATTATTGGTTACAAGGAATAGATCATAGAGATATGAGAGGGGGGGGGGAGATGTTTATGTGCTCAGAGCATACCTCTTTTCAACTGCAATTTCACATCGCTCTGACACTAAAATATAATGTGGTAGAATAGAACAGTAGAAGAATCTCATTTACAAAATCCTTATATTTATAAATAAACAAAAAAAGAGAAAAATGATCCAATTTTTGGAAAGATACAGAAAACAATTATTATTTAAAAGAAAATCGAGTTAAATAAATAAATTCAGTAAATCAAATTTAAATTATTTTTCAATATATGAATTATGATTGCAAAAATGTATGATTTATGAATACAAAATCGAACAACCTCTTTTCCGATTTGGATGATCAAGTCGCTAAACAATACTAACTAAGAGTAAGACTGAGTAGAACCGACTCTGACACTATTTAGTTTGAGAGTGTATAAAAAGAACATCATAGTACAAGAACCCAAGAGGAGAAAAAAATCAAAAAGAAAAATTATTTAGTTATTTAACCCCAATTTTTCGTTACGTTATTGAAAAATACGTCTGATTACTAGTCAAAATTGACGAGTCTGCCAAGTATAATTAGGGGGGATACAAAATGGCGGCTGTTTTAAAATGTTAATAAAAAGTGATTTTTCATTTGGAGCTCCATCTCTTTAAAACAACCTACAACACTAGAAAACCTAATAGAACATAATTTAAAATAAAGTAAATTTGCTAAAATATGAACCCTAATTATTTATGTTCAATCGTTTCCAAGATAGAGAATCTTTAAAAAGCAACATTTCATGAAAGATATATTGATAATCATTAATTAGTGATTTTTTTGTGGAAAATTTGTGGAAATCTCAGAAACCATGAGACATAGAGATGTCTACCAGCACTCAAATTGAAACTAGTTGAATATTCTATAATACAGTTTATTACGTTAATCTTCGTAGGATATGTATTTTATATGATATTTGCTTATGGTTGATAATTTTGTAAATGAAATTTCGTCCGAATAACTATCAATCAATTTATTTAAGCAAATATGAAAACTACTACTCCTTCGAAGATGAACGTCATAAACTACTTTATTTAATTAAACTAGCTTTTATTTGATTGATAATAGACATCTGTAGGTTTCATGGTTCCTTAGATATTGATTTCTCAAAAAAATTGACTAACTACTGATTTTTCGGTATACTTTATATGAAATGTCACTATCTCTGGAACTATTGAACGTAAAGAGCTCTGCTCATATTTTAGTAAATTTGCTCTACATTAAATGATGTATCAGGTTTTCTAATGTTGTAGAACAGGTAGTTTTAAAGACATGGAGCTCCGACTGCGAATTTTTATTTTATTTAGCGTTCATCAATTTTGACTAGTAATTATATATAGTTTTCATCGAAGTAATCAAAAATTGGGGTCAAATGACTGACTTTATTCTCCTCTTGAGCTCTTGTACTATATCACTTTTTAGGTATATCTAAAGTATATTCATTCATCATTTCATGAATGAAGTGTGTTGTAAAAACATGTCTTCTTCGAAGTGAAATTGAAGAAACCCTATATTATACACACGTATACTAATTTAGAATCAATTGAAATTGAGTCAATAGAGGATTGTATCAAAAAACGATTCATGAAGTTCCACTCCCAGTTGCCGACAGTTAAAGCATCACTGACTTACAACCTGCGGAAACCCAACCTCAACCGGAAGACTGAAGCCCAGACTGCTGCAGGGCATTCTTTTATAAATTTTTTAAAATATAAAATTAATTCATAGTC
>NW_027104696.1:1610382-1639355 GCF_000696795.3 Halyomorpha halys | reverse complement strand
GAAATAATATAGTATAACATGTCAAAGTGTGTTAAATGGAAATAATATAGTATAACATGTCAAAGTGTGTTAAATGGAAATAATATAGTATAACATGTCAAAGTGTGTTAAATGGAAATCAATTGTGTTAAATTGAGAAGTAGTTCCTTCTTTTAGCATATGAAAACTATACAATATTTTGAATGGTTGAAATTCTGCTAATTGGTTTACTAAACGGAGAATAATGTCACGCAACACACCAACTGAGCTCCACAATATTTTATCTGTTGTTTTGAAAGGTTAGTTGCTCGTTTTTCGTGTTTGGTTTGTCTTTTGGACCTTTTAAAACTCTAATAAAGGAATCTATAAAAATAATAAAGTAATCGAAAAAAAACTAGGAGAGGAAACAAGGGACAAGTGAGGTGGAGTAATGATGATGTAACGAAGCTGTTGGAAATTTTATAAGGTGACAAAACTGGGAGGAGCTTCTCTGCATTTATCATATAAAATTAACTTTAAATTAAGCTGATTACAATCCAACATTTAGCACGTTAACATTTTTTACATTAAAAACATCATAAATATCCCTAATATGTAGGTTGACTCTTTTACCTTGATGCCCCTTGCAGAATCGTAAAACCCAATAGTCACGGAGGACCCATTTTCCATGTTGGCAGTAGCTCCAGCAGATTGGACGGTAGGACCGTATTTCGAATTCCCTTCCCGATTTGTCGGCTCCATTCCTCAATTGTACCTTCCCGGATCATCTACGAGCTTTCTATCTTTTAATCAATTGGATCACTTTTTTCCTGGAGGTCAAAAGGAGCATCTAGACTGGAGGAGCACCATTCTCCAAGTTGACCTGTATGACTGGCAGAATAGTCCTCTGGGTCGATAACAGCATCTTTCCTGGTCACTGACATTCCTGCTTTATAGACATTGACATTGAAATAATTTGAACCTGAAGGGACCAATTAGTTAATGGACTGATTATTTAAGTAGGGCCAATGCCTATCTTAACGCCTAGTTAGGTTGTCCCTCCACTTAAACGTGTCCTCTGACCTTCCATTTCCATGTTTATAAGGTAAATAATTTTTTAGGTATACATTTTTTTATTTTACTTGTGTTACTTTTATTAATTTATAATAAAAATAAATAAATTATATAAACTGATTACTTCCATTAACAGCATGTTAAGGGTCTCCTATTCTATCCAAAAAGGCTCCTCAAACATTCTTCAGTACTATTTTATTACAAATTTTTGTTGCATGGTTCCATTTTCAGGGCTCGAAGTTTTTGTTGTCAATTCCTAAACGGAGTAAGCGTGTGTGTTGAAGAGTGGACCTCTCCTGCAGTACACGGAACAATAATCGAGGAATAATGATACAGCATTCCGTATTTCGCAAAATGGAGGTTGGATTCCTCTTTGGAGAAGATGTTTTAGGAATGTAATTTAAATTTTTATATTTATGAAACTAGAGAATTTTAATAATGTCACTGGAGTGTAAAAGTTGAAAATGGTGAAAGGAAAAAAGACCGAAGAGTTATTGAAATTTCGAATTTTCATGAAAACAATTAATATAGAATTTTATTCTAATAAGGTTTTATTTTTGTACAACGTGGGTTTAATAAGAACCTCTCAACATTCTGATTGATAGTTTAATAATCTTACATATAGTTAAACATTTTATAGTTACATATAGTTAATATTTTTACATAATTAAAAAAAAACAGGTAAATAAGTTATAGGGAAAAGTAATTTTATTTTATTTATTTATTTTGTTGTTTTTTTTTTTTCATTAAAAAAATTACATCCAGTATATTCCGACCAGATGACATCTATCGGTCGATGCCAAAATAACACAAGGAAATGGTAGACACATATAAAATGTAGTTATTGAAATTTTGACTATTAGGGCGTTGTGGAGACTATACAATTTTTAAGCTAGATAAGTACAATATGAATTGATCTCAAGTGATACAACTAATAATTTAATTAACAATAAAAATAAAAACAAAATAAGTATTTATTATAATTTAATTAATTATTTGCGCATAAATAAAAAAAGGATGCGTTTGTCTAAAATTCTGCATGATTAAAAAAAAATTAAATTGTTTACAAAACTAAACTTAAACAAGGAAAAAAATCGAATCACTATTTCTGGACACAGCAAATATTTATTAACATATTTTAACTCCTCATTGAATTTCAAAAATTAGAAAGTGGTCGAAAAACCATAATTGGTGATTTTAGTATCATTTAATGGACCACAATATACGATTTAAGTAAGTAAGAACATGTGAAGAAGACACAGCTTTTTGTAAATAAATTACTCCAGTACTAATAAATTTAAAAGGAAAAGAAAAGTTCGTAGGACTACAGTTCTTTAGATGTAGTTATACTTAAATCTGGGGCTATAGCGAGTATTAACCGAAGAATTAAATTTAAAGGTTAGTTAAATTATATACAAAATGTAGTGACATAATATATAATATGGCTGAATAATTTTATAAGCCAAGAATCCGATGATTCAATAAGTTATACATCCCTCAGTAGTGATAAACCGAATCTTATTACAATGTATTCTGTATTAAAAAATTTTTTACAAAAATAGAAGTTATTTTTTGTTGTGGATGGAAACTACCTTAGCTTCCTAACATTATGGTTTGACACGGTGGTAATTGACGCCAATTCATAAATATGTATTTCTATCGATGCAAATATTGATTCATTTATTCAAAGGATTTCTTCTTTAACATGCTACTGAGAATAAATTAAACCTTTTGCCTCTTATTATGAATTTATTTTCTCTATAGTTCATATCATTTAGATTCGAGTAAATTTTATGTTTTTAATCAAATAAAAAAAAACCATTTAAGATATTAAATACGTTTTATTCTTTGACCCTGTTATAAAATTATAATTATGATAATTTATACATAATGTTAATAAGCAGATAAGGTTATACACATATAAGGTTAAATATAAAATATTTTTTAAAGGAAGGAAAAACTTTATTAAAATACAAAGTATTGGGTAGCTAATCACACAGCATACTTATTTTAGTCTGATCAGACAATTTTTAATCTTACGACAAATAAACCTAGACAAGTACACAATAATTACAAATATATAATTAAATATAAAAAAGAGCTGATGTAGTTTATATCTAAGATCGATTTACAAGGAAATCATACAGATTCAAACACAAATACCTGCATGAATGAGGAAATAACGACCTCTGAAGTTCAGATCGAAATAAATAAGTTTTTGTTTATTTGTGTGTACACAAAATAAACAAATATACCAATAAATGAAAAATTTTCATCCCTCATTACCATAGTGTTTATATATCCAATCATGAATTGATAAGTATACTTCGTATTCTAGAAACCAGATGTATTTGGGCAGCATTGCCGAATCGAAGCATTTCTCTTTAGCGAGATAAACTTAATACCCCTAGAGTTTCACCGTAAGCACCTACTTAATCGCACCCCTGCATTTAGCTGTGTTATCAACCCATAAATAATTTAAACGATCGACTGATAACTGACTAGTTAGGCACATAAAAATACACTTTATGTTTAAAAAAAATTCAATTTATTTGAAATAGTTTCTTATGATTATTACTGTTATTATATTTATAGTATTGTTATATTTAAAAAAATATGTATATAATTTTATAGAGTTGATCTCATTAGACATGTTAAGATAATATATTAATAAAATAAATAAAAAAATATTATATTTTTTGTGCGATATAATTTAAACATGAACATTAACATATTAATTAATATAAATTAAATATCTTTAAAGATTATCTCATATATACATCATAATTTTAAGTTTATATACATATATACATATACATCTCTTCTACAATAGTATGAGAGGCTTGGAAATTCAGTTTATTGTCAAAAATAAAGATAGATCCAATCAGGTTTTAATTTTTTCCGAACATTTGATTTAGTTGATATTAAACTAATTTTAATTATAATAGTATATAAATAAGTCTGTAAAACAAACTATATTCTAAATAAAGTATAGTATTTTACAAAAAAAAAAATTAATACATAAAACGTTATTAAAAAAATAAAAAAACAACTAATTATGAATGTTTGAATGATGCATTGCATAGGTAAATGCATTATTGTATGATATTTAATACAGTTAATTTGAAATCTTAAAAATGGGTGGTACGCTGCGAACGCCGACCATTTGAAATTTTGGAATAACAGTTACGAAGGCAGATTCATTTAGACATAAAGATAATGCATGTAATAAAACAATGTAATAAAATGAATAGAATGAATACATTTTTAAAATTAAAATAAAACAAGCACTTGCTGTATTTTTAATCTGCAAACATTTTTTTCTCGAAACTCTTTCCAGTCATTACCTTTAAAAATTATAAGGGAACAATTGATGAAACAGAATAGTTTTATTCTATAGATGTATGAATGTTGTTGAAATTCATAACATAAGCCTTAGTATTATACCTTGTGGGCTCCCCCCGTATATCAGAAATCACCATGATGGGGTAAAAAAAAAAAATGATTCTTGTGGGATACCATATTCGAATAACTGCCCTTCACCTACTTGTGATCAATGATTTTGATGTAATACAGTCGTTTGTTCAAATAATTCGTCGGTCATTGTAACGAATTTTTAACGTTTAACCATTTCTTTCAATGAAAGACTGTTTCAAAAGCCTTTTTTAAATCTAGACTGACTACTGATAATTTTTTTTTTACCTTATAGTGAGTGAGATATAATATTTCATTAGTACGTGTAGCCATAGCCTCCTAAGTACTCCTTCCTTTAGTACTAGTAAAGTACATCTACTAGGTTATGAATTCCCTGAAACTACTTACATTACCTACATATTCTTCCGATGGAGTACATTCTCCGGAAGAGTTGACTTCACTGAGAATTGTATCAATTTCGCGGAGTTTAAGTGATTGTTTAACTTTTTTTTACAATAATTATTGACGCTTTAAGTGATTATTAGTCAACTGTTTAACTTTCGCAGATCTTTACTATGTTTTGATTTGCCCACCTGAAAAGTTCCAATACAACCGAAATGGACGCTCCAAATGAAACGCATATTCCTGAAGCTAAACAAAAACGTATAAAGAGGTTTATATGTTGCGGCTAAATAATGTTTTTTTGTAACTGAAATTGAAAAGGATTTGTTAAGTCCATGTAAGTTGACAATGTAATATTGAGTAAGCTAGTCGAAAGATATCCTATAACCTCTTGGTGCCCTTTCCAAGAAGCAGCGTAGTTTAATGATGTGAAGCCCCATTTATCTTCCTTATCCTTATTGGCTAGGTGCTGTCGAAGAAGCTTCACTATTTTTAAATGACCTCTGCTAGCACTGCGGTGTAGAGCAGTCCTTCTGTTTACATCAGGCCTTAACCCTTCGGCTCCATATTCTAAAAGCAATGCTACAACATCAGTGTGGCCTTCCCGAGACGCAATGAACAAAGGAGTTTCCTCATCACCATTGACTGAAGTGCTGAAGCTGCGTTCATTCTTAAGTAACAGAGACATTATTTCTAAATTCCCATTCAATGCAGCGTAATGTATAGGGTGATTTAGCGACTTGTCTCTACTAGACTGTTTGGCTCTTATTGATAGGAGTATTTCTACACATCCTGAAGAATTATCTCTAGCCCCTACATGCAAAGGTCTCATAAGATTGTAATCAAACGATTCTAATTGATGGCCAATGCTAGCAAGCATTTTAACGGTGTCCCTTTCACTTTGCGTGGATTTGTTATGCCTTTCGCAAGCCACGTGAAGAGGTGTACTGCCGTTATTGTTTCTAATATTGGTGTAAGGGCTAAAATTTTGTATTAATTGGACCAAATCTGCGCGCCTTTCCCTAGCAGCGAAGTGCAATGGCGTCATACCATCAATATCCGCTGCTCCTGCGTTCGCTCCTTCCGTCAACAAGACATCAGTGGTTTCCCAATGACCCTCCAGAGAAGCAAAATGTAGAGGAGTTTTCAGATCGTTTGTTTTAGCTTCTTTGTTAGCATCGAACTTTAGTAGCAACTTAACTATTTCCTGCGAACCGCGCAATGCTGCAAAATGAAGTGAAGTGTACCCATCACTATCAGAATGATTTATTGCAGCTCGAGGGTGTGAAAGTAGTAAATTGGTTATTGAGATGGAACCAATTCTGCAGGCGATGTGTAAGGGAGTCGTACCGTTGTTGTCTGTAGAATCCTTATTGGCTCCAGAATCTAAAAGCAATTTCACGACTTCGACATGCGCTTCCTCGCAGGAATAGTGGAGTGGTGTATATCCCCGTTCATCTCTAACTTCCAATGAAGCATTATGTGATATCAACCGCCCTACTATTTCCAATAGCCCATAGTAGGAAGCAATGTGGAGTGCTGTCATATTCTTTCTCTCTATTACATTATTCTGAGAGGCAAAGAACTTCACGTTAGAATCTGCATTTATAAATGTTGTAAGATTCATATTTGCTACTCTTCTCTTGCTTGTTCGTAGAATTAATTCAACCATGTCCAAATTCTTTGACAAAACGGCAGAAGAAAGAGGAAGATTGCCGTGGACGTCTTTCTTTTCTATACTCGCTCCGTATTTGATGAGTAGTTCGACACCTTTCAGGAAATTCATTCCGATGACATAATTAAGTATAACAGTTGGATAAGATTCAAAATTTTCCGTCCTATTCAATAATAGCTCAACGAGAATCAACATCTTTTTGGAAATGGCGTTAAACAGAATTTTCGACCCTAAGAAACTTCTATCTTCCACTTTTGCTCCATGGTCTAAAAGTAATTTTATTATTTCATCAGAAGATATTAAAAAAGCTGCATCGAGAGGTGTTTTCCCTTCTTCATTCATCATGTTAGGATCAGCGTTCTTGGACAAAAGAAATTTAGTTAGCACAGTGTCATTTTTCATTATGGCTAAGTATAAAGCTGTATTATTATTACAACCTATTCTATTGATGTCATCACCATGATGTAGCAATGTAATTATTACATCAACATCTAGATTATTTGCGGCCAGTTGGAGAGGAGTATAGCAAACATAATTTTGGATTCCTAAACTGGCATTTTGGGATATAACGTAGCTAATAACATCAACATAACCTCTTGCAGCAGCTTCATGCAGCACCGTTTGGTCGTAGAGATTTTCTGAATTCACATCAGCTCCACGAACTATTAAGGCGTTCATCACAGTAATTATCATTTTTTCTTTGTCTGGATTTCTTCTGGTAATACTGAGTTTTTTTTTATTGCCTATTGAATCTGTATAATATCTCGATCCATTCAAATTATTAATGCCATTATCTACCGCTAATATGAGTGGTGTATTCCCCGTTTTTCCTTTTATATTGACATTTGCCCCGTGATCCAGAAGTGGGATAACCATATTTAAGTTGCCGCTCTTCATTGCGTAATGTATTGCTGCATCATGAAAAGTGTTTTTCATTTCTAAACTTGCATTTCGCTTCAATAGCATATCAAAAATAGTTTTGTGACCCTTACCAGCTGCGATATGTAGGGGCGTTGCATCAAATTCTCCTTGGCTGTTTATTGGAGCATTATTAAGCATATCTCTTATACCAACCCATGCCTTTCTCGACAATAAGAAATCAGCAACAATGTCGTGGCCTTGTAAGGCAGCAATGTGTAGGGGCGTTCTGTCATAATCACCCTTGCTATTCACACTAACACCATGGTCCAGAAATGCCTTAACAATATTGAGATACCCTTTAGCTACTGCATGATGTATTGGAGCCAGATTCATTACATCTATTATATCTACACTTGCGTTTCTTTCTAACAATAAATTAACAATATTTTCATGCCCTTCAAAAGCAGCAACATGGAGGGGTGTGTATCCATTATTTCCCTGCCCATTGATATTAGCTCCGTGATCTAGAAGAGCTTTAACAACATTCAAATTACCAGATAGTATAGCATGATCTATTGGAGCGAAATTATCAAAATCTCTTACATTTACACTTATATTCCTCTCCAACAATAAATTAACAATATTTTCAAAGTTCATCAAGATAGCAATTTGGAGAGTGGTAACTCCCATACTGGCCTTACCATTGATGATAGCATTGTGATCTAGAAAATTCTTTACAACATTAAATTTACCAGATAATACTGCATAATATATTGGGGTATTCTTATTTATGTCGCTAATTTCAACACTTGCATTCCTCTCAAGTAGTAAATTAACAATAGCTTCGTAGCCATGCAGGGCAGCAATGTGCAGGGGTGTTCTGCTAGAAATACCTTTGCTATTGATTCTAGCTCCATGATCGAGAAGTGCCTTAACAACATTCAGATTCCCATTAGACACAGCTTCATGTGTTGGAGTGTTGTTATACATATCTCTTATATCAACACTTGCATTCCTCTCAAGTAGTAAATTAACAATAGCTTCGTAGCCATGCATGGCAGCAATATGCAGGGGTGTTCTGCTTGAATTACCTTTGTTATTTATACTAGCTCCATGATCCAGAAGTGCCTTAACAACATTCAGATTCCCATTAGACACAGCTTCATGTATTGGAGTGTTGTTATACATATCTCTTATATCAATACTTGCATTCCTCTCCAATAACAAATTAACAATTGTTTCATACCCTTTTCTAGCAGAAATATGGAGTGGCGTGGATCCAAATTTTTTTCTGCTGTCGATTCTAGCACCATGGTCTAGAAGTTCAATAATTTCCTTGAGGTTTCCATTTAACGTCGCCAGATGCAGAAGAGTATCAGGATCCCGCACAATGTTGCCAATATCAGTTTCATTTGGAGCTAGTCCTCCTCCATGGTCAATCATAAATTTAATGTCGCTGTCAAATACTGCGCCATCTCTTAGGACATCCGGTGTACTAACTGAATATTCTTTAGCTTTCTCACTCGGCTCCTGAAATAGAAAATAATCAAATTAATAATAAATAAATGAATAAGTGAAAAGAAGGTGGTGGTCAGGGGTACGGTCAAGAAAAAAGATAGAAGGAAGTTAGTAAGATGAGTAAAATATGGAGAGGGGAATGAATAACAGTTGTTGGGGCGAGGGGTGTTTCGTATGTGAAAACCGACCTCTTCCCCAGAGGGAAATGTACGCTGGTTCGAGATAAAATAAAACAAAAAAAATGAACTGTAATGTTGTTACAAAAAAAATAGTGAATCGTGGAGTAAAAATGATAAACATAGTTTGATACATACATAAACAAAAAAAAATTCTATTTACAATAGAAATAATAAGTTAATTAAAGCAAAAAAAAGAAAATATGAAACTTGAAGGAAGAACATAAAGTCACTCACAGATGGGCGTGGGGTTGATATGCGCATATCATAACATCACAAGTCTAGAGTTGGTTGACCAGGATGACCGCTGGCGAGCCGGTGAGAGAGAGGTTACCGGGCAACCCGACGACTCCAAAAAACTGTAGACTGAACAGTGGTGACTGCCGGTGAGTGGGTGAAAAGGTTCCAATAGCTCCAACAAACAAGAGTCAACGAAAACAATGGCGGTGGAGCGTCCGTGAAGCAGTGCGTCTCTCCTTACGCCGTGCCAAAGCCAACTAACATCGCTCCAGTGCTGCCTAAATCTTCCCTGCCAACTGCCTCATCCGCGGTTATATAGGAACTGGCGCCACTGCCTTCGGTATTGCTCCGCACATGTTACACCTCCGCAATTTATTTATAAACGTAGAACCTCCTTATATCCCTTATTTTTATTTACAAATTAAAAATACTTATAGTTAAAAAAAATAAATGAATAAACATAAACTTACAACTAACAAAATTAAAAGTCACTTGGAAAGTTGTCAAAACAAAATTAACCTAAACAGAAATCAAAATTTTGGGCTTTAACAACAGTTAATGTTGAGAAATCACAATTTTGCAATTTAAACTAAGTATAAGGGTAAATAAAATGACTATAAAACAATCAAGAAATATCATTAAAATAACAGTATAAGGAGTTACAAAAAATATAATAAATTGAAAATACCTTCATGTGATAAGTGCAGTTGTAAACAAAGGACAGCAGCTGAGATTTAAAAAATAACATTTATAAAATGAAAGCAATGGTAGGCAGAGAGAGGGACAAATACAAATATTGGGTTGAGTATTCATGTATGTTATAAATAAACCTTGAATCAGTCATTTAAATAGATGAAAATAGATTAAATTATTATGCTAAAATAATTATAAAAATAAATACATAAAAGGCACCATGAAATTAAATTTATAATGTTAAAAGAGCAGAAATTGAGGATATATACTATATATATATACTATCTCATAAGGAGATAGTAACAGGATAAAGGTAAAATATTTTAGTGAAATATGTAGATACTATTAATTATAATGGTGTAAAACTAAAGGTGTACAATAGTTGGATAATGATAACAAATCGTTATCTGTATTGCTGGCAGACAAAGAACAACAGGGATTTGCAAAAATGAGTTATAAAATTAAACCAATAGTTGAAGAGAGAGGGCCAAGTACAAATAATGAGTTGTATAAATATATCGTTGTATAAATATATCTGAATCAGAATGATAAAATCCGCACAAATTTTATTTAAAAAATGAGTTTTAAGTGATTATTCTTATTATTATTATATACCGAAGAGGTCAAAGGCCTCGCGCGATGTACTAAGCAAAAACATCTCGTGTTTCCTGACGTTCATCGTTTCTGACGCGTTTTTCCCATAGGGTGGGTTCGTCACTCCCATAGCTATTTTTTGTGAGTGCCACCCATTGGCTAACGGGCCTCACACTCGGGGGGAGGCTGTGAGTGAGTTTCCTATAATTTTATCCTTGACAAAAGTTCGGGTAGGATCAGGGCTCGAACTAACAACCTTTGAGTTGGTAGACAGGTGCGTTGCCACGCTGCTACCGTTGCCCGTGTGTAAGGCGATAAAAATTATAGTAAAAAAGTAAAAAAATGTTAATAAAAAATATTTGGAGACGATAATAGAAATAAAGGTTGGAATAATAAGGAAAACCCTGAGTGACAGTGACAGGGTCAGTATCATTTTTTTATCACTTTGTATCTTCATATTTTATTATTCATCCAGTCGTATAGGACTTATTATTTATTCCAGTTGTGCTTTATTATTTTTACTGATCACCTTTCACTACATCACAAAATTATACGACCTGTATTCAACGTTTGGTTCTCATATGTCACTCTATTACATTGCGCATTTTAATACTTGATATATTTCCTTTATTACTTATTCTCTCACTCTGTATCTCATATTTCTACATTTTAATATCTTTATAGCTATAATTTCACTATCAATACAGATAATTTTTTGTTATCATTATCTAACTATTATGTATGTTTAGTTTTACACCATTATAATTAATAGTATATACATATTTCCACAAAACATTTTACCTTTATACTGTTACTATCTGCTTATGATTTCAATTTCTGTTCTTTTAACATTATAAATTTAATTTCATGGTGCCTTTTACGTATTTATTTTTATACTAATTTAATCTTTTTTTATCTATTTAAAAGGATGGATTTAAGATTTATTTATAACATATATTTACGCTCACCCCATTTTTTATTTGTTGTACTTAACTTTACCAGACAGTACCGCTTACGGCGAGACAGTACAACTTTAGTCCTGATGCCCACATGATCTGCTATGAGAAGCCTAAATGTAATTAAATTTAAGTCATAATTATCCGTTCCCTCCACCGGACACCAGACACTAATGAAAATTCACAAAATCGGAAATCACTTCGGTCAGTAGTATAATTACTGAAATGACTTATGGATTATAAACATTTCCAAGCTAGGCATTACGTTAGGAACGTTTTTTCAGTCGGTTATTATCCGTTCCGGCGTTATTTCTGTAATAACCGGTTGGCCCGATAAAGCCAACTGTGATACACGTATTTCCTCATTTAGAGACTGATATTTCTGGTAAAATTATTGTGTCCTATTCATATCCGAATTTCGCAAAGAAGATTTTGGAATTCCAACTCCAAAATAAGGTTTTACGAACTCTGCCATGATTGTATCTTACATTCCAAAAAAAATGAGCTGCCATCTTTTTTCAATTGCATTCATCATGATAATAAATGTGATGATGTTATTGAAAAGGCTAATATGCGAACAGGAAGCTATTCATTCAAAGAAAGTATGAATAATTTTTCTGACATCATATCGCCTCTCATTTTTTGTTGAATAGGAAGCAATATCTAATAACTGTAGTAGAATAGTACCCTTTAACAAAAAGCACAATTTGTCATTTTATGATCCATGTTCAATTTGCTTTACGTTCATATTATAATTAAGTTGAGGTCTGTTACAGAATACAAGCTATATAATATAAAAATACTGACTAACATACGTCCTCGGTACTTAGACTGATCAGTGCTTGGCATTTGTGCCTGGAATTAAGATTATCGGTCTGGGTGGGGGTCTTGGATCATGTTGCTTATTACCAACAAGTAATACATGATTTATTTATTTATTATTATTTTATGAATGGAATATGGTCCGGGTGCGGTAAATAAAAAACTCAAATAGTAGAATTATACTATTTTATTGAGCCAACGTTTCACCCCACGTTGCAGGGCTTCGTCAGGGCTGAAAAAGATACAATCACTATAGTTACAAAAAGGAAAAAAAGAAAAAACATAAGTGTAAAATAACAGGGGTATAAAAGATATGAGAAGAAAATGGGCTTCTGAAATGCAGAAAAAATTGAAAAAAAAAATTATGAGGATTTTATAATGTTCAAAATGTGTCGATACGTAAGGTATGTATGTCAATATGTATTATTATTTTTTTTTTTTTTACCCCCAGTATGCACATACTTTAGTTACTTCAAATTTAACTTTTTGTTGAATTAGTTTTGCATAGAGTAGACGACAAATAGGTTTTCCTTGAAATAGTGACAAATTAAAATTAAATAATTAGTTAGACCTCCGTACGTGCGTTATCATATGTTTATGCTTTGTATACTATTAAACCTGTTTGTCTGGAATCTTAGCTAAAGAACTTTTTTCGAAGCTTATTAATAAAATGTATATATCTTGAAAAAAAAAATTATATTTTAATGCCTATTTTGATTTATCCCACAGTAAAGCTACAGATATTTCGGATCATCATATTTTAAACCGACGAAACTAGTAACACCCCATTCGACATTAAGCCAAGGTGAGCCTGTTTTCACTAGCAGCCTATAGACTATCATGTTGAATCCTGTATTTCTTGTTGGAAACAAGCAGCAAACTCTAATTTTTGTTCATACACTACATATCATTATGTGCATATCTTTAGCCTGCAATAGGTATTGTATTTTATTGCAATAGTCATAAATTGGTTTATCATAAGTAATATTAACTAAAATATATTGGCAGTCAAAATATCATTAATATCATTCCAAATTCTTTTAGTTCATACCTTAAGGATTATTTTAAAACATGAACCATTTGGCCACTGGAGCCTTAAATCTTATTTCAAGATTTTACGATTTTTCTTTTAAACATTTAAACGTTGACTTGAACAAATAATTGATGAATATTACTAAAATTTTCACATATAAATATAGATAAATATTATCTAAATTTTTACATATAAAAATTATAGATAAATACATTTTTAACTGATTATGTTGTTTGTTCAGAACGTTTTGTGAAAAAATCATTATGATGTGATAAAAAAAGCCAAATTTATGAAATTTTTACTTAAACTTTATTAATGACTATAAATTCCAGTATTGCTTTTTTTTTTTAATAATTTTTTAAATTGATATCTCGAAAAGTAAGTAAGTGTCGAAATAAAATCTTCCAAGGTTATTAAGGATGATAAAGGGAACAAACAATACAAATATTTTGAAAATCTGAGAACATTGTTTTCATGATATGGTATGGATTGACCTATTATTTAATTCTAAACTATAAATTTTTTTTTTTTAATATCTTTATTGAAAATTACAACTTTAAAATAGAGTGTTACAGGCGTATAGAGCAACTACCCACTGGTAGTACTCTAATGACATTTTACATTAGCTGGTCTCGTGGCCTTCTTCTTTTCAGGTGCCTCGGAGGATTGTCAGGAATGGAAGAGGATGCAAGGTTAGAAACTAGGGGGTTTGAGTGGTTGAGGAGTTTATAATGGAAGGAGTGATATCTGGTTCGGGCTAGATCGGTTATAGGGAACATTAAGGTCTTTATGTAAGATTTTATTTGTGACAAAGTAAGGAGCATTGAGGATTTTACGAAGGATTTTGGATTGTAAGGATTGAATGCGAGAGGAATTCGAAGGTTTAGTGGAGCCCCAAAGCTCAACTCCATATGTCCAGATTGGCCTTATTACAGTCATGTAGATCAGTCTTTTGTAATGTGTTGGAAGTTTAGACCGTTTGTCTAGTAAGTGCTGTAATAGTCGAAATCGACGTGCAGTTTCCTGTCTTTTCAGTCTTGAGGATTCCTTTGAATGTGAGGATTCCAGGTTAATCGTTTGTCCAAATGTAGTCTAAGGTTGCGGATCTGTTCGACAGGGATAAGGGTAACATTATTAAATGAAACTGTAGAGCAGTCGGCAGGTTTACGACGAAGGGTATAGGTGATTTGATGGGATTTGTTGGAATTTATCTTAATCCTCCAATTACGACACCATTCTTCGAGGGCTGTGATATGGGATTGGAGAGTTTGGGATACAATTAATGGGTTATTAAAACTATAAATTTAAAATTTCTTTAACCTAAATTGAATTTATTAGTTTGTAATTATTATTATTGTTTAAAAAATTCATAAATGGTCAGAAAACTCTTATAGGATTTTAAAATTCTTATTATACTTCGGCTTTATTTATATTATAGATTATTATTATACAATAAATAGATTATTTTTGACAATTATTAAGCTAGTTTTTAGTGTTAATAATCATCGAGTATTGGTTTTGATGATGCACATATCCGAAACGTTGATAGTGTTAAGAAAGTAAAGAAGTATATGATTCTTAGAAATAAAATATTTCAAGATACTTATGATCTTAAAATATGAAACACACACAAAATCTTTCTCCAAGAATGAATTTTTATTGTTGTTAAAATTGATGTTTAACGCTCATATGTTTAGCAAGATACAGATATTATATTCTGTTCTGATATTAAACAGTTTGGGATCCCAGCTTTAGTATAAGTGAGATAGATATTTCGATATGTACTTACTGAGAGAGCTTGGTGGTATAGAGAAAATAAGATGATACAGATTAGAGATAGCGACATCGTCAAAATCAACATATAACGAGACATAACTATACGCAAGATGTACTCACTGGCAAGGAGTGCAGTAGATTGATCAAGCTGGCCAGTCCAGTTCCACTACGTCATGGGCTGCAGGAAAGTATTCCCCATTTCTATATTTAATTCATATAGTCGTTCGAGCTGTAATACTCAGTATAAAAACTTTATACTGTTAAAAGAAAGAACGCTTCATCCTAGCGACATCTCAAAAGAATTCTTGAAGTCTTTGAACCATTTCATTTCATATTTTTATTGCACATACCATTCGGACCGATGAGGAAAAGAGCATGGAATTTTTTATTACCTATTCTGTTGCGAAACTGGGGAATCCCCTTCTTTAAAATGAAAGCATAATAATGCCATCTTGCTCGTTCCCCAATATTTTGTGATTGGATTGCTTATGACCAATATTCAGTGTTCGTAGTGTGAATGTAGAAATGTGTACCTTCGTAGGAATAGTAGTTTTCATGATATTTGCTAAAATAAATTGATTTATAGTTGTTCGGACAATAAATTTGATTTATGAAAAACTTCATTTCAGAAACCATTGGATGTTCAGATGTTTTCTAGCGTTCAAATTAAAGTTAGTTAAATTTACTACAAAATAGTTAATTATGTTTATCATTTTAGGAGTAGCAGTTTTTATGATATTTGACAATGTAAACTCACAAAATGTTAATTTCTAGTTGTTGGTATAAAATGTCGGATTTTTGAAAAATATATCTCTAGATCCATAAGAAGCACATATGCCTGCCAACACTCAAAATAAAGGAAATTTAACTTAATATAAAGTAGTTTATAACATTTATCTTCGTAGGGGTAGTAGTTTTTATGATATTCACATAATAACTATAAATCAATTTATTTTAGCAAATTTTATGTAAAATATTACTCCTACGAAGATAAACATCATAAACTGCTTTATAGCTCATTAAACTAGCTTTAATTTGAGAGCTAATAGACATTTGTAAGCCAAATGTTTTTTAATATATAAAGTTTCAAAATAAATTCACTAACTACTGATCTTTCAGTACGTTCTATACAACATTTTTATGAAATGTTGCTTTTTAAAAAGCTATATCTCGTAAACTATTTAACGTAAATAACTCTGTTAGGGCTCATATTTTAGCAAATTTACTCTTCTTTAAATGACGTTCTCTTAGGTTTTCTTGTGTTGTTCCTACTTTTTAAGATATAGAGCTCCGAATGAAAAATTAATTTTTTTTTTATCGCTTTGAAACACCCGCCATTTTTAATTCCCTCTACCTATCCTTGGCAGACTCATAAATTTTGACTAGTAATTATAAATAGTTTCATTAGAGTAATCAAACATTGGGGTGAGATACTGCCTTTTTTTCTTCTCGGCTCTTGTACAATATTGTGATCCCCTTCAGCGAGTAGAGTTGCTATGAAGATTATTGATTTGTCTGAGTATGGTTACTCCGCTTAGAAATAGTGGTTGGTATTAGTTGGTCCAAATCAATCTCATCAGATTCCGCCCGCTGCTTTTGCTTACTCTTGCATAAACGCATAATCTACTTTCCAAATCTGAGGAGTTGTGTAAATATGATCTAGTGTCAATGTTATTAGATTTCGTTTAGTATTTTCGCATATGCAAATTCGTATTTCGCATTCTTAACACAATTATGTTTCGAAAACAGCACATCCGATTTAGCCTAATGTTTAATGGAAGTTCAATGTTTCGACATAGGTTGGTATAAATTTTAGTAAACATCGTTGACTACTTTCGCCATTGGATGTACAAATTCTACCTTTGCTACCCTAGTTAAAATATTTTGGTGGACAACGTTTGATAAACTGTTTACTTTAGTTCCACAGGATCCGTGAGGATGAATGTAGCTACGTGCTTTTGCATTTCTAACTTTAAGTTGACAAGGAGATATAAGAGAGGGGTAAAGTTTGTAGTTGACAGTTTATCAAGATGAAGTGCATTGTAATCTTGGCGATCGCTGCTCTCCTTCAGGCCTCTCTAGGTATTAATAAGATAGACATATGGTATTTAGTATTATTTATTGGGTTATAGTTTCATTTCTTAGGGTATGGGGCTTATGGAAAAATAAACATCAACTCTAGGATTTTTAATTTAAAATATCCTTCTAAGCATATTACTTAAAGCTCTTTAACTTTTCAGAGACAGAATAAATCACTCGGAAGAAAAAAAAAAATAAATAAATTTAAATCAATAAATTTTATATAGATTTATTAGAGTGATAATACAGTTTCTAAGAAAACAAAAAAAAAATTGTCTAAAGCGGAAAAAAATTTGAAAAGATTCATTTCAATTATCATTTTTTTATAATTAAATTTAAATATTCTTTAAATTTTTAGCGAGTTGTATCTATTAGGACAAAGTCTAACAATATGAATTTTTCGCAAATAAACTTATTTATCTGCAAGTTTATATATCTTTGCATATATGTATCTACCGATTAGATGATTGTATTTTGTTTTTGTCGAAAATATAATTACCTTTCAAATGACCGTCTGATAATGTACTGTGTAAATATAAACGTTTTGAGTTATGAGCCAATAATGATTTCTTTTTATCCTAACTTTTTAAAATAAATTTTTTTTAAATGTTGGATTTAAATGATTTTAAAAAAATGGCGGATGGCAATGACGAATATATCAATAAAATTCGATTAGACAGATTCATAAAAATCATTATCAAGGATGTATTTGCAATATAATGAAATGCTATTTGTTTCTATCCATTTCATTTTTTATGTTAGAATAAAATATTATTGTCAAAAATCTTTTGGTGGACAAGATTATATGATGTAGATATTTTTTAATAAGAGAGTTGGTTCATTTCGCTAAGTGAGCTAAATTTCCTTCATTATGTTATTAATTAATACTTTGAATCAAACTAAAAAAAAATAGTAAGCAATTATAAATTATCCTAAAATCTACAATTCAACAGTAATAGACACTATAACGATACTAAGAAGTAATAGACACTATATCGAAGATTGTTATAACATTTAGAATTATAAATTATTATTGAATTGGTTGTTTTGAAACACATTTATTTTTCAAGTGGCAAGCTCATCGCCTTCTGAAGGAGCAGCAAGCGCAAATGCAGAAGCCGAAGCAAAAACCGAAAGTGGAGGTTTTGGATCGGCGATCAGCGGCCTTCTTTCAAAAATTGGCATACATCTCGGTGGTTCATCTGACTCTAAAGCCAAAGGCGAGCCCGAAGGAGCTAAACCAGAATTAGAAGCAGGAGCATCTGGTTCAGCTGAAGCAGCAGGGTCAGGTCCTGCCGAAAGCAAAGCAGCGGCTCAGTCCGAAGCGGCAGTATCTTCAGGTGTCGATGGCGCCAGTGGGTCAGCCGGAGCGAAGAGTGGCAGCGAGGTAGAAGCGAAAGGAGCCGAAACTGCTGCGGCCGCCGAAGCTGCAGCCTCTGCTAAAACTGCCAAGTCACGATTCTACGGTGGAAGAGCTTCATCTCAGTCTGGAGCCCTGGCCTCAGGGTACGGCGGCAGTGGACTAGCCGCTTCTTCTTCCAATGCTAACGCTGGATACGGTAGCTATGGTGGATATCCCGGATACAATGGTTATGGTGGAGCTGCGGCCTCCAGCAATGCAATGGCCGGAGGATATAGTTATTAAAATAATATGATAAGTACATTTTTCAATAAAGAAATACATTAAAATAAAATTAAATAATTTTAATCATTTATTAACCCCCATTCTATGTCAGGGAACGAAATAATAATCCTTGAAAAATAATATTTGGAAGTAGGTTGATGAGTAGTGCACTTCTGAATTTATAATGATTAGACAGAATTCTGTTAAGAGAATTCTGTCGGTTCACTATGTTTCATGCAATAATGTAGGGCGAGGTAACCCATCTATGATTGCCTACCTAATAAATTCCTGTAAAAAGTCCACACATCGTGGTCAAAGATCTACAACTTCAAATGCTCCAAGCTCAAAATTCAAGAATCAAGAATTTTTTTTGTATGAATTCTAGTCACGAAAATCAAAATACATAAAATATAATAATTCGTGAAAATCCTGTATCAATGATGTATTTAATAAAATACAATTCAAATATATAACTAGTTACCTACGATTCATAATGACAAACATTGGCACATTTTTCTCCCGTATTCAATTATAAATATTAATACCTATGTATTCAATTGTGGGTCACTATGTGTTAATACTAGTTAACCCGTAGTATACCCGTAGTTTCTTATTTTTTGACGGTAAATTTTGAAAATGCTTTAAAATTTGTTTCGCTTTGTTCCAGTGAATAAAAAGATAAGATGATGAAACTTTCGATTGATATTGTTAAATATTGCTTTCTTCCATCTCAAGTCCCATTAAATTTATTCATAAATTTTATAATCTGTCAAAACCTTGGGCAATAATTAATAGTAGTCAAATTCATTAAAATGATATTTAAATAAAATAAAATAAATGAAAAAATATAATTATAAATAAACCAAATATCTATATGAATATGTATTGAAATATATAAAATGAACATAATCAACCTATGTACCCGAAGAAATGAGGATATAATAAAGTAAGTAAATTTGAAATAATATAACATAAATAAAATTAAATAAATAATAAAACATAATAAAATAAAAGTAGATCATCTAATCACATTTCCACTATTATGTACAATATTTACACTCTCGATCTAAGGATCCCCGAGCTCGCTCTATCCCCAACGCATAAGGGGTAGAGCAGGGATCTTCGAGATCTCAGCGTAGACCCCTCACCGCGTCATTGCTTATGAGCTAGTGGACGCTGGTAAGTGCAGGTAAGTGCGCTAAAACCGCAAACTCTACATGAGCGGAGCATCTGGCCATTGCCAGAATTCCAGCAGCCGTTTTTATTTTACAATAGATCTCTTGGCCACTGCAGTTTCATCCTTCGAGATGGATTGTTGGGATAGCTACAACTGGATTGAACCGAAGGATAAGAATGATCAGAAAGGTTTATATGGTTTTAAATATAAAGGTTTATATTTGGTTTGTAGTCTCATTAAAATTAACATGTTTTTCATTCCTTTATCTGATTATTTTTATCCTATATACTTTGTTGTTGGAGGTGTATTAAAAAAAGGATGGTCGGTGGAACTAATCCCTTAATAGAAGAATAGTTAAAATTTATTATTTTGTTGTTGGATCTTTTTTGACATTAAATGTATAGACAAATCTGCTCGTGGAAAGTGAATTTTTTTCCCCCCATTTGAAATAGTTGAATGTGACTACTATTACAGAGAAATGCGGGCTCAATTGACCTGCAATACTCCTGACTTGCTGATTTTGAAACAGTAGACTAAAGGGTTGCCTCACCAAGAGAGTAGTCACTTTCGCAATAGCACCACCACTACCTCCACTTCTACTCCCATCGATCTTTGGCTTACTGATATCATATTTCATATTTGTATAATAAATAAAAGATATTGATTGATATTTAATTGATAGTATATTTAGCTATTAAGAGACAACAAAGATCCATTCAAATAAAAATAATTTATTAAAGCTAAAAATTTAGAATTCAACAAAAATCTCCTTTACAACTCAACTATTATAAAAAATTAAAAATGTGATATTCTAAGAATAAGATAACATTTCTTTATCACTTAATCTTTTCAGAGCAACAAGGTCTCTTTATTATATGTCTGTAATATAAAGACAAGGCAAACACCAGGTAAAAAATCCCAACAGAAGGAAAGATGCGAAAGAAGCTTCTGAATTAGAAACTCAAGCAATCTTACCATTTCCAGCTAATGACATTTCCAAAAACATTTTTATCGGAAAGGCGTGCAGACTCACCGACATGTCCTGTGATAGAGATCATCTCTAGACATGTATATACATAAACCATATGAATAGCCAGGATGAAATTATATAAAAGTAATTTATAAACAAATGGAGAAGTGGCCTAGGGCAAATAGGTTTAGAATGTTATCAGATAGTAATGGAGGTCTATAGTTACCTTAACACCCTTTTAGCAAGGCATTGACTGAGGGTTTTTAAATAGGATTAGGCATTTGCTTAAAGGAGCCATGACAATTAGGCACATGGAAGGATTCGATAACTCTTTCCCTTTTTTTAGGACAATCGTCAGGGGCAATAAGTTATTGTCAGCATTGTGATACGATAACACAAATAATTTAAATTCAAAGGTAAAAGAAAGGAGCTTGTAATTAATATTTGATAAAAAAATTCATTTTACATTAAATATTTTTCAATGAACTACTTTATTAGAAAACATGTCCACATATTTAGTAACCATATCCTCCTGCCATTGCATTGCTGGAGGCCGCAGCTCCACCATATCCGCGATATCCGGGATATCCACCATAGCTTCCGTATCCAGCGTTAGCATTTGAAGAAGAAGCGGCTAGCCCACTGCCGCCGTATCCTGAGGCCAGGGCTCCAGACTGAGATGAAGCTCTTCCACCGTAGAATCGTGATTTGGCTGTTTTGGCGGCGGCTCCAGCTTCGGCGGCTGCAGCAGTTTCGACTCCTCCTTTCGCTTCTACCTCGCTGTTACTCTTCGCTGCAGCTGACCCACTGGCGCCTTCGACACCTGAAGATACTGCCGCTTCGGACTGAGCCGCTGCTTTTCCTTCAGCATCACCTGACTCTACTTGTGCCTCTGCCTTCGCCTTAGCTTCCGAAGGAAATGCAGTTGCGAAGTCGAGACCTGGAATTATAATATTCTTAAGAAAACTAAGTACTACTTGTTAATAAATCGTATTCTAATTATAAACTGTTATCTGGAATAAATGTGGAAGGTAGAAAAAAAAGAATAGCATATCAATTAATTATCTAGTAGTCATCACTGGTTAATTCAGGGAACAATCTGTACTAATATTTAAACCTGAAAAGTTAGTTTTTTCTAATGCATTTATTTCAGAAACAACCAGATTGAATTGATATTTTTTTATTTCTGTTAGATACACTGTTTTTGAACTCAAATGCGAAAGTATTATATGTACCATTCTTTTCCAAAAATAGGAATTTTTCTCACCCCGAAAAGCCTTTTCTTTGTTGCAAAAGAATTTATATGATGTTCTTAGTTAATGAGAAAGCAAGTCGAATCCGTAGGAGTGAAGGGGGAGGAATAAAGTGGAGTTAAAATTAACCATGGAAAATCCCCCTTTTTTTACACTAGTGCAATTTATTAAGCAATAAAAAATTCACGTTTATGGAAGAAATATTTCTTTATTAATAACAGCATTATTATAGTAAAAGAATAAACAATTTTACAGAAATTCTATAAGATAGTTCAAACTCCCCTTTATTGGAGGGCGCAGACTTTTCCAACTTGCCAAAGGCTCAGAAGAGTCTTGCTACGGTAGTAGATGTAAAATGAAGCTGGATTGGAAGAAATGAACCGAAGACGCTTCAGTCAAGTTATTTTTCAGTTATTCAGACCCTCTTGGTGATGTACTAATCATGTGTAGAGATAGTTTTTCACAAATAATAATAAGATTATCAAATTCTTAAGTTTATTGTTAACAAATGTCTCTCATTTCCGAACCTATCATTTAAATATCTCTTTTTTCATATTAAATATTTTAAAGATTTTCATTACCCAAGGAGGCCTGAAGGAGAGTAGCTACAGCTAAGATTACCAGACACTTCATTTTGATGAACTGTCAACTACAACCTTTGCCCCTCTTATATACCCAACTGTCGGGTTGCATTTAAAAATGCACAATCACGTAGCAATTCATACACACGGATCCTATGAAATTAAAGTAAACAATAAATTGTATAAAGCATATCCACAGGCGTGAGAAGAAAAAGATAGATTCCAAGGAATATGGTAAAGATTCAAGAAAAAAAATTTATTTTTCAGAAATTCAACAATACCATTTCATGAAAATGAAGATGCGAGTTAAAATATTATGATGATAAATAAAATTAAATAATTAAGAACTGGATTTAGAGAAATGTTTAATGATTCATGAATACCGCCTTAGAGGATTACGTAGTTCTTGATTTTGTTCTTTAGAAGATACCTTAGTTTTATTAGTGTATAAATTAGAGAAAAAGCATTTAGTTGATATTTATTTTTTTAAATCACAAAGTGGAGTTAATTTTGTGATTTTACACTTTCTAATATTTATTATAAGCACCTGGGAATTCAGGGGTTTGTCATCGAAGAAAAGAACCACTAAAACATAAATTGGAACAGTAAAATACAAATAAAATAATTTAATATTTCATTAAAAGGCCAATATTTCTTTTTTTCTAACCTAATATACATTTTTCCTTGAAATAAATATAGAGTTAAGTAATACAAAAATATATATGAAGACAGAAATGTTTATTAAATATAAATCTCGATCAAATTCTGTATATTTAATTTATTTGAAATTACTTATGCATTGAAAGAAAATGTTTTGAAAATAATTAAATTAAATTAAATTAAAACAATAACTTGATAAATAAAAACATCGAGCGACTTAATACCAAAAATAATAGGACAGGTTTACTGTATCAAAATGTACCCAATTTTTGATGCAAAATAATGCAGCCAATTTGCGGAAATCATGATCAAGAAATAAATTGACAATTATAACTTACATTGTCGTCTTAAGTTTTATTGATATTATCATTACATAGAGTTGACAATCAAAAAATTATCTGACAACGCAGGCGCACGGAGTATATGGGTTTCCTTAACGTACTTAGCAAATCAGAATAATGTACAATGCTGAGAGTAGCTGACCGTGGATGCGTATAAATGAGGGAGAAGATGGTCGGGGTACGGTCAGAGAAGAACTCAAATAAGTAAAAACACATTTATTATTGTCAACGTAACTATACATAAATAGTGTTGAAAGACATTTACAGTCTAAGTATTATGAGAAGATAAAGGCTATACGACATATAGTAATATTAAACAGTAAAACTAAAAATTAAGACAGAGGAAAGAACAAAAAATAATTAATTAATAAAATAAAAAACATTAAAATTTATATAAATTACTAACTAGGTATTCATATTCATATTAATTTATTTCTTTTGGCTTATAGAACTTTATATTTTATTTCTTCAATCCTCTTATTTTATTTACATATTTTATTACCGATATACACACTTTAGGGCTGACGGTAGCTGCGTTGTGACACGCCTGTCGGCCAACCCAAAGGTTGCAAGTTCGAGTCCCCGGCCCAATCCGGGAGTTTTTTCAATTACATAATTATACTATGCTCAGTCATAGCCTCCCCTTTCATAGGTGTTTCATTTGTTGTTTTTTCCTCTTTCTTAATTTTAATATAAAGTTTCTCAAATAGCTTTTATGAAGATAAAGGAGGAGATATTATGAGAAGTCATAATACTTAAACTATACATGTCATTCAATAGTATCTAGGTATCAATAGCTTTAGTTATTCTCTTGTTTTCTATGCATTCTGTAATTCCTGCTATTCATTATGATTGTTATCTTGTTTTTGTTCTTAGACCTGATGAAGGCTTAATATTATGGACGAAACGTTGGCACTAATTGATAAGTTTTTACTTATTTCTGTTCTTCACTGACAATACCCCAACCACCTTCTCCTCATTTAGAATTATTTTCATATGGCCTCTATATTCTCACATTACCTTCCCTCATATCCTAGTTAGACGGACTGGTTCTCTTAATTTAAAAACATTTATTTATAACTAGTAGAGAAGTATTTGAAAATATTTACTAATATCTAGCACCCGTCATAATTTTTTAATTCGGCTTAATGGGTATATATTGAATAAGTTCAAGATCTTACTTCCTTCATACTTCTGGAAGGAGAAATAAAGTTTGATACATATTTTTTAAACGGATAATACGCAGGAGAGAAAAATACTGGATAACCTATGTTCATTTTTCCTAGAACTTAACACCCACCAATTAGGGGTATTCCGCCCCTTTCTCGCTTTTCACTACTATTGTAGGACACAATGAACCACACAAAACTTTTTTAAGTTATTATAAGTGTATTAAGTCCTACGACTAAAATGGAGTGGCGCCACTTAAAATTTTTTTTCCTGAAAACGAACAGTAAAAGTCAAAACCGAAAAGTTTTACTAGTGGAACTTTATTATTTTGTTTAGTTTCGTTAGATATTTCAGGTTATCTGGTCTTCGAGATGATAGCTGCCCAACCACTGAACTTTCTGACAATTGAAATTTTGAGTTATGACTAATTTCATTCATTTAAGTTAAAACTATTGAATTCTTCAGAGGTTAGAATTTATGTACATTTAGTTGCGGATGATGGGATGAACGGAAGTTTCTCATCGTAGAGGTACTGACACATAAGATCATACGTGGCTTTTAGTAATATTAGTATATTTAAATAAAAATTGAAAGAGTAAACTGGAAGTGATGTCATTAATAGGTAAGGAAGTGAGGAAAGGTGGAAAATTTTAACTCTTAGACTGTTATGAAGAAATCGCTTTTGATCAAATATGGTGAATGATGATTTGCTTGATAACAGACTATGAAAAAAGTTTCAAAGAAATGATCGAAGAGACTGTCAAAAGTAGGCAACAGATTGACGACGAAGCCATGGTGAAAGAAAAAGGAATATAGATTTAATATTAACTCGATTGGGGTTTCTCTAATCAGATATGTATCACTTGAAAGGGAGGAGGATTGGTATATCTACTGCCCACTACCACGTACATATTGGTATGTCTGCCACCCCCGTATTTCTGTTTTAAAACTATAAAGCAAACTCACTGGCGAAAAAGTTCATAGGAAAAAAAAAAAAAGTGAAAGCAAAACAAAGAAATTTACAACATAATGACTAAAAAATTTCGGAAAAATTAAAAATAAATAATTCTCTATGCAAAGTAAGCAACGTAATTTTTCAAAATACTGAAAAAGTGTTTTCTAAAAAGAAATTATTGAAGATCAAAACTAATCAAATGAAATTTTGTTGTCCAAAATTTCTATACTCCATCTTATGTTTAATATTGAAAAAATGTCTCTCAATATGATTTCATTTTTTAAATTGGGAATTTGTTTCTTTTATCCTTACCACTACTTTTACAGCTATACCACTTACAGTTTTAGAATCTAATGATTATTTTATAGAATGACTTCTCAGGTGTGTAAAACAAGAAACAATAAGCGAGTATTATGCCATTATTTTGTATTATAATAAAAGTATTTTTATTCTTCTTCTCTTTTAACTTCCTTCTTTAGTGCCTCTCAGCGTAGAGCAGCATTCAGCCAAGAATTCCATTCTTCCCTATTTCTAGCTAGGTTTCTAGCTTGTCGGAAATCCTTCATTCAGAATAATCAAATATAGCAATTAAGCAATTGTCAGATTTTTTTTCTTTTAAGACAGAGGTCACAGTGAGACCCGTTTTGACCAGGAACCATTTGGGCCTGAAGCCACCCAGCGAAATATCTTGAACCATTAAGAGTACTACTTAAGAAGGAGGTCGAATTAGATAAGTAGACTTGCAAGTCCATTGATTCAACTGGAACAATTATAAGGAACTGCTCCGATTACAGAATAAGAACTGTGCACAGAAGGAACAGTTCTAAACTTCAGCGGTTCCAGGATATCCCTAGTTTGTGGTAATCAGTGGTCGCCAGTGGTCTTCTAACTACTACTAAGCCTAGTGGCACCACCAAACAATGCTTCACAGAAATTTATTTTTTTTAGCTAATTTAATGTGCTTCTGAGAGTTGTTCGTTTTAAGATATCATTCTACATTCTAGTAATTAATAATCTACTAATTCTAAATCTTGCTACACTATTCATTAGCGAACCATGTAGTTTTGGGCTGAATGATGTGATGAATGACCTCGTACCTATTCATAAACCTTATATTGTGTTAAAGAGGTTTGTAATTTATTTCTTTAAAAAAATCATAATATAGAAACACCGAAAATTAATATGCTAATAACCATTAGTTTTCAATTATCAGCATACAAAAAGGTAAAAACAATTTTCTTTATATTTGCCATTTCTATTATTAAGGGGTCTCGATCACTGCCAGGTCTCCCGTTCTTTATTTTCCCGAACTTCATTTGTCGGATTGTTTTTTTCTTTTTTAATTCCCTTTAAATCCTCTGGATATAACCTTGGTATAGAATCCTTGGTCATCTATTTGGCCTCCTGCCAGTATACCATTACCCTTCTCATCCTTAAAGTTCGCGTTCGTCGCTCATATGACAATTGATTCCTTTGTTTCTTAAGATTCTTCTAACCAGCTTAAGTACCACATTTGAGCTCCAGTGATTCGGTTATTCTGCTGGTTCAGTATGACCAAAGCATTTCCATAGGTAATTGTAGATTAGCACACTGAGCTTCCTTAATCGAATGATCTTAGAATATACTTGCTCGGCCAGTCCCTGGTACAAACCCATAGCCAGTGCTATCAGAGTCAGCTACGTGTAATGGTAACTTAAGATGCTATCTATCGCAGATGGAAGCTATCTTTATCAATGTAAAAACAATTCATAAATTACTTTAAACTAATTCAAACTATTAATTAATTAATCAAATATTATTCTTCAGAAAATTTTAGACTCCTTAACGCATGATCTACCCATGATGGTTCAGTATGATCCGTTTAGTTCTTGAATCCTTTTCCCTTTAATAAAGAAAAATTAAAACTATAAGTTGCTACCTGTATTGAGTCCGTGAGGACGAATTGCTACGTGATTGTGCATTACTAAATGCAACCCGACAGTTGGGTATATAAGAGGGGAAAAGGTTGTACAAGACAATTCATCAAAATGAAGTGTCTGGTAATCGTAGCTGTAGCTGTTCTCCTCCAGGCCTCCTTGGGTAATGATAATTTTTAAGCTACAGAGAGAAATATTTTATTCATCTATGCTGCCTAAATACATCAGGTTGCTATCTCTCACAACATACTTATCAATCCGTAATCGGATATATGTAAATTACACATACATGGTATAATGAGATGTAAAGAGATATAATAATAAGATATAATAAACAATTTCTTTTTCCCTACAGTCTCCTTTTACAATCAATTTCGGTCTATGCACCAAATACAAATGTTTTAATTCATTCCTTTTGTTCTTTCTCATTTCTGCTCCTCCAATTTCACAATTTTTTAATTCACCCGATCAACAAATTCGCTCTCCGGAATTCACCCTCCTAGATCCCCTTCAGTGACCCGTTAAACAAATTCAATATTAGACGGCAATGTGAAATCAGAGCATCATTCATAGTCACAGCAGTAGATGAGTTAATATAAAAATAAGTATAAAAATATAAATAGAGCTCTTAAACAAAATTTTACAGGCTTTTTTTTAAGTTAATACATCTATAGCTATATACCAATGCTCCTTATATGCCTCGCGATCTGTGGGGTCCCTCAAACTCCTGTGATGTTCATCCTTCTTTCTTGAATTGTTTTTCAAAGTAATTATTCTTAGGGTCAGAAATTAGGATATTTATTTTTTATTTTAAATTTGGTTAATAATTGATTCTAAACCTCATCATTCCTTCGGGGTCGCTTTGGAGTGGTTTCACGTTAGACGTAATGTAAAATAGTTTCTAAAATAATTATTTAAAGTTATTTAAAATCCTTAATTTAAACTCATCTTAGAGCGTTTAGAATTTGAACCTGTTAATGCTTAATTAACACTTTTTGTTAATTCCTAAAAAATAATGTACAATAAAAATTCATTTTTACTCTTTTGAAATTTAA
>NW_027104696.1:1596888-1610267 GCF_000696795.3 Halyomorpha halys | reverse complement strand
TATATAAATCCAAGTGGATTTCCACAACAGCACCATCTCATAGGATTTTACTATCGATAATATTATTCCAGGTCTCGACTTCGCAACTGCATTTCCTTCTGAAGCTAAGGCGAAGGCAGAGGCACAAGTAGAGTCAGGTGATGCCGAGGGAAAAGCAGCGGCTCAGTCCGAAGCGGCAGTATCTTCTGGAGTCGAAGGCGCCAGTGGGTCAGCTGTAGCGAAGAGTAACAGCGAGGTAGAAGCGAATGGAGGAGCCAAAACTGCTGCGGCCGCCGAAGCTGCAGCCTCCGCCAAAACAGCCAAGTCACGATTCTACGGTGGAAGAGCTTCATCTCACTCTGGAGCCCTGGCCTCAGGATACGGCGGCAGTGGGCTAGCCGCTTCTTACTCCAATGCTAACGCTGGATACGGTAGCTATGGTGGGTATCCCGGATATCGTGGATATGGTGGAGCTGCGGCCTCCAGCAATGCAATGGCAGGAGGATATGGTTACTAAGTGACGTATTCGTATTGTAATAAAGATGTTTGGTGAAAAAAAAAAATTGTTTTTCTTAATCAAACACGACACAGCTATACCCTTTCAACCTTTACTTTTAAGTTATGAATACTTTTATTTGTGTTCTTGTAGTCCAATGTTTAAAAAACCCTAGCTCGTAGTCCAATAGTTACAAAAAAAATTGTTTTGCTAGTTCCCTTAAGGGTAAAAAGGACATTCTTTATAACTACTGGACTTAAGCTCTTCATCCTTAATCTATATAAGTTTATAAAGTCTTAGGTAGAATCTCTGTGTTTGGCCTTATATCGTGTTATTAGAAATTAGTCACTGTTGCGTTATGATTTGTAATGAAAACCTCCTCTATAGGTTTATAGAAGAGGAAGTACATTATAGAAGTACATATACCAGAAAAATCTATATTTATTATTTACATATTGGCAGAAAACTAAATAATATAAAACAGATATCCTTAACAACAATTCTGTAACTGGTTATGGAGCAGCGCTGTTCTTTCATACAATCAATATTAATATAAAAACCTTTTAAAATAAACTAATAATGATCATTATTATTATTTATACGTATAGACAATACGATTTAAATTTTTATAAACAGTTAGAAATGAAGATCAAATTGTAAATTTTGCTAAGCCTAAATTCCTGCTCACCCTTTTCCTTTCTCTCTCCCATAACTATAACTCCTTTTAATCCGGTAATCCTAAAAAAAACATATAATTTTCTTATGCTTCTGTTACACGATGCTTTGGACATTTACTCCAACTACGTTTATATGATGCATACAACGTTGGAAGGAGTTCGTAGTACGGTGTAGCTGTGACTATAACATGTTTAATGTTTTAAAACTTAGTACTAATTGTAACCATTTTACCGGTCTTTTACATCTATACACGATTTTTTGTTGGATTGCCACAGTATGGGAATACCTATTAATAGAAACTTCATAATATAATGTACCTATTTCATAGCCAGGGATTAAATAGGATCGAGGTACTTTGTATAAATAGTCAGGGTACTAATTTAAGAGGTGAGGTACGCTACACCGGAATGCCTCGCCAATGAATGTTCACTAGGTAAGGTATGCTAGATTGGCAGAAATATTAAATGAAAAGACCGATATTCACCATAAATCCTCGCAGGATATAAACTCTACTCCGTAAGATACTTGCGTATGTTGTCGTGTAGGAATATCAAGTCCTGAAGGTATTTATTTTAGATACTTGCGAGAACGAATACTCTTTCTGTAAGATATTTGTCTACAGTTAAGAGAGTAACCATTTCTACAGGTGAATCCGTGAGCTGGATTGAATGTTGTTAGCTATACGAGAGGCTTTTAGCGGATCAGATTATTCCAATATAATCTTTAAGTTGAAACGTGAAAATTCATTTTTATTATATACCAGTTGCTCTAATTTTTATTTTAGTATTTGTAAATTAAATTATCAGTTTTATCACTAGAGATTAATTCATATTGTAGTGATCTAGTTATAAATCGTAGTAGCAACAAGAACACCCTAACAGCCAAAATTTTAAGCTAGAAATGTTGTCATCTGATCGCAAATTAATTTTTTCCTATTAAATTAATGTTGATATATTGATTAATATATTTAATACGTATTTATTCATTTAGAAAATTACATATTGGATGTAATTTGTATGTAAAATGAATAAATACATATTAAATATATTAATAAATATATCAACATTAATTTAATAGGAAAAAATTAATTTACATATTACATGATTTATTTATATATTAATGTAGAGATAATAATAAATATATACATTATAATGTATAAAATTTGACAAAATAGAAGTTACTAATTTTTATTTTTTGCCTTTTTTTACTCAAGCGAGTTCAGCTTAAGGAGGAAGAGTGTATCATTCATTACGATGATCATAAAATAGAAAGAGAAGAAATGTAAACAGTGTAAATTACAGTTATGGCAAAGACATTTATGTTGTCTGTTTTAAGTTATGTCCTCCGAGACATTCCAGTAAAAGAATAGTACATAAATCTCCTTTGTAACCATTAGTAGTGATTTTAAAATTATAATAAAGAGTAGGAGAATTTGAAAAAACTCTATGGTGACTCATCATCTATTTAGTAAACAGATCACTCTAATTGGTGTGGAAAAAAAGTCATGTATGATTGATTGCTACGTTATCGAAAAAAAATTCACTAATTGCATCACAATAGAAGAAAAAAAACGTATAAAACTTTGATATACACCGATCATTCAAATTACACAAAAACAACTTATCTTACAGACGGATGAATGAGATTGCTTTAGGATTTACAGAGAGAAAAATTTGTCTGAAATTTGCTTCTACATCCGAGGATAAATCGATTATGAAGTTAATAAACTACAATTATTCAATGATTCTGTAATAAAGCAGAAATTCTATGAAAATGACTATCCAGAAGGAAACATTAAACAAATTTAGGAAAGAAAAAACAATACAAGGAACATATGGTAAAGGCCCACAGACGGATAGCAATAACTAAATTTTTATATCGAGATATTTGGCCTAACTAGAATAGAGGATCAATTAGTTCTTTTATCGTATTACTAGGTAGATAAATTTTTTGTTAGATTCATTGATTCTTGTTTTGATGTTGGAGAATTTTGTAATGCCTATTTCTAATTTTCTTGCGTATTCCGATTAAAATGCTTTATTATTGGAGAAGGTAGTCGTAATATTTTTTCAAAGGAATCTGGAATACCAGAGGTATAAAGCAGAAGAGTATAGGGCCTCGCACACTATCTTGCAGAACATCGGAGCCTATTTCATAGATCCCAGAACATGCATCTTATTCCCTTATACTGATATATATTAGTTAGACACATAGAGAGGATAAGAGCAGAGCTTATTAATTAGGTAGGGTTTTATTGGGCTCATGAATTAGTAGTTGATGGAAAACATTGTCGAACATCTGTGTTACGCCCAGAAAATGCCCAAACTGAACCTGAGTAAACTCTTTCAACTTCAAGTGCTTTATCAATTTTGTTCGCAGCTATATGCTTCTGACCTATGGTTGAATGTATTTGCAGAATGAGCTTGATTGTGATTTTAATAAATTAAAAATAAATCTTACATCAAATGGTCACCTCATTATTTTTTAATCTGTTCTTAGGCATTAATTCAATTTTATATGCCTATTAGCCCCCTTGGAAAAAATTAATGTTGTTATATTTATTAATAGATTTAATATATATTTATTCATATAGAAAATTGCTTCTAATATGTTGCGATGAGCTGATAACACATAAAAATACTTTACATTAATGAAATTTATTACTTACAATATTGATTCTAGATGCTACTACGATTTATAAGTTGGATCATTACAATATGAATTAATCTCTAGTGTCAAAACTTATAATTCAATTAACAAATAATAAAATGAAAATAAAGTAAAAAATAATAAAATAAATAAAAGATAATAATAATAAAAATAATCGAAAGAACTTATGTAGTGAATAATAATGATGCAAATTTACAATTAGTGAATTAATAACAGTGAGCTAATGAATTTATAATTAGTATGGAGTGAACCAGATTAAAAATAAAAATACAATTTAAAATATAATAAAGAATAAAATGTATAATAAATATAATATTATACTACATGCAATAATATATACAATATGTATCACGATATTTAATATAAAAAAATAAAGGATCTTTTTTTTTTATTTATTTATTTTATACAAGATCATATAACCGTTGTGGGTCTTACATGGTTGATAAAACCGTTCATTATATATATTTTTTTAACCGTTGATTGTGGGGTTATAGTCTCGTACAAAAAGACACCCCTAACAATATATAATTTTATAATTAAAAGAAGAAAAAAAAAGATGAAGTAAATAGATAAGAATAATGCTTCTTAATAAAAGAGAAAAGTAATATTAATAACAAAAACTAATGATATTTGTAGACTTAACAAAACAAACAATTGCCCTCTAATGGTAAAAACAAACAATGTAAGTTGAAAAAGGGACAAGAGAAGAGAAAAAATAAATAAATAACTAATAGTAATTAGTAAATTAGAGGTAGTGTGAATAATGAATTAATAAATTTCGAATTTATAACAGAATGTTCTGCAGCAGCCTGGGCTTCAGTCTTCGGGTTGAGGTTGGGTTTCCTAGGTTGTAGGTCACTGTTCCTTTAACTGTCGGCAAATGAGAGTGGAACTTCATGAACCGTTTTTTGATGTAATCTATTGAATCCATTTATTATTCCCGATGCAATTGGCTATTTCTTATGAACCAAGGAGCATTAACTGCGATTCTTAGGACTTTGTTTTGAAAAGATTGTAGTTTTTTCCTTTTCGTAAAGGATGCCGCTCCCCAGACTTCACAGCCTTACATCAGCAGTGCCCTGAGGATTGTTTTAAATATAGAACTGTAACGGATCGTTAAAACTTAAGGATACAATAATCAAAATAATCCAAGAATGCGATAAATATAGTTATATTTAAATAAATCTATAATATCTAATAAATAATCTATAAATATCTACAACTAAACACACACATACATAGCTAGTTTTAATCGTAATAAAATAAATAAATTGATGAGTTTCAAGTGATTTGACAAGTTTTATCAAAACGCGACTCTTCCGTTACGAATTCAACCGAAGATATAAATTAATGTTTTGATTAAGTTTAGAAATTTATGTTTGTACTGTTACTACAGTCAATATTTATCAATGAAAACGATTCCTAATCTCAGGGAGTCCAATGCTCATTATGATTGTTGAAGGAACTTATCAAAATTCATTGTTTAGTACTTTAATTCAATTATATTACAAGAAATTTATACATTTGTAACGGTAAACAACTATAAAACATAACAACTTGTTCTCCGTGAGAATGAATACATGTCAAAAACGTGATTGTGCATTACTAAATGCAACACAACAATTAGGTATAAAAGAGAGGTTAAAGTTGTAGTTGACAGTTCACCAGGATGAAGTCTCTCATCATCTTCTCAGTAGCAGCCCTATTCGCGGCTTCCTTAGGTAAACTCTACTTTTTCTAAATGCTTGAAATAACTTGTGTTAGTGATAATTACTCACAAAACGACACTAATAACTCTTAAATCTTATATAAATCATTTCTCATATTTCCAGTCAGGTGACATACCTAGATTAGTACTTATCTGTATTTGCGCATATCTGTACTATTACGCAAATAGTCAGTATTTGCGATGTAAAGCTTAAAGCGTCAATGATTGTCTAAAACTTCATTTATAAAAACATCATAATTTAATACGGTGATTTTTAAATGAAACATGTAAAACGGCCTTAATATTCAAATTCAATTCAAATAACAATTTATAATTTTACAGGAAAGCATATCCTTCAAATTAATCTTAATTTGCCATCTGGCTTGTATCATACGAGCAAAACTATTTTTAGTATAGAATGTTTCTTCTGAAAAAAATTCAGCGATGTTTTAGTAATTATTAGTAATAAAGAAAAGATATAATACAGAAAGGAAATCCACCAACAGTTACTGTAGATTTTTAATTAGCGGAAAGCTTAATTATCCTGTTTGGGTAAACATATTTACTAATGTTCAGAGGATCAAGGAATAATCTGAATCGCAATCATATTCAATGTAGAAAGAATGGAAAACATATTTTTTTATATATGAGTGAGCTTAAAAATTCACTAAACTGAGACCGTAGAAAAATTAAGAATTTAATTTAGGTTCGATTAGCTTTAATCATCCATATATTTTAGTAGATAAAACAGTATCTTAGTAATAATAACATAACATTTTTTTCTAGTATCAAATACTGGGGCCTTCGTCGTGGGAAGGAGTAACGCAGAGGCAAATGCACAAGCCAACGCAAACGTGGGAGCGAATCAATTATCTGGAGCTCAAGGAAAAGTAAGCTATCAAACATCGTCACAATCCCAAGCATCATCACGGTCTGAAGCATCATCAAAAACCGAAGGGTCATATCAATTCACCGCAGGAGGAAATTCTCTTAGTCAAGCAGGCGCTGAAGCAGGAGCGAAATCACAAGCAGGTGCCCAGGCTAAAGGAGGAGCTCAATCCCAAGCCGGAGGACAAGCCCAAGCAGGAGCCCAATCTCAAGCTGCCGGAAAATCTCAAGTAGGAGCCAAAGGTTCAGTTGGAGCTCAATCTCAAGCTGGTGCCCAAGCTAAAGGAGGTGCTCAATCCCAATCTGGAGGAAAAGCTCAAGCAGGAGCCCAATCTCAAGCAGGCGCTCAGGGTAAAGGAGGAGCTCAAACTGGAGGACAAGGCCAAGCCCAAGCTGGTTCAAAAACAGAAGTAGGAGTCAAAGGTTCAGTCGGAGCTCAATCTCAATCTGGTTCCCAAACTAAAGGAGGTGCTCAATCCCAATCTGGAGGAAAAGCCCAAGCAGGAGCCCAATCTCAAGCAGTTGCTCAGGCTAAAGGAGGAGCTCAAAATGGAGGACAAGGCCAAGCCCAAGCTGGTTCAAAATCTGAAGTAGGAGTCAAAGGTTCAGTCGGAGCTCAATCTCAAGCTGGTGTCCAAACTAAGGGAGGTGCTCAATCCCAATCTGGAGGAAAAGCCCAAGCAGGAGCCCAATCTCAAGCAGGTGCTCAGGCTAAAGGAGGAGCTCAAACTGGAGGACAAGCACAAGCTGGTGCATTATCCCAAGTAGTTTCTAAAGGAGGCAACACTGGAGGACATGCAGCTGCAGGAGCCCAATCTAGTGCTAGCGTTGGTACCCAAGGAGGTTCTGCTGGTGCTTCCAGTGGAAGTTTCGCACTAACAATGTAAATCATTCATGATACCACAAGTATCCTTGTATAATAATGACCCACAGTGAATAAAACGTTACGAAAAATTTACTTTTTTTTTTACCTTTCATCTATTTTCTAAGTTACCTTCACTAGATATAAGATAATTTTACATTAAAAGGATATTCTGTCATTTTTACCGAAGTAATGCTAGTATATTTTTTTAATCTTTAAAAATGTTTATTTTTTTACCTTTTATGCATTAATGAAAAGTTAGTACCGAGATATCTTTCGATAGTTGGTCACAACATCACGAGCACCATCCGCTCTTTAAGCTTAGAATCCCTTTATTGAGAGCTGAATGAGTTTTTATTAGGAAATAATTGTGAGGAAAACCGGGCTTAAATTAAGAGATATTTAGCTCACGTGTTTAAATACTATGTTTTTTATATGATGTATCAATCATATACTCTAAAGAGAAAAATGAGGCTAGTGGATTAATAATGTGATATAGAAATATATTATATTATGAATATTTAATCTTATATTTAAAAAGATAAAATGAGAAATTCGGCTATCTGGAAAGACGCTTTGCTGTCGATGGTGTCCAGTTGCCTTCTACTTTCCTCATCGCTGGTGAAGTCTACGGGATTAGTGAAAACTACTTACTCTTGCATATCGCTATCATCATAGCAACTCACCATATCTGTTGTGGCAATAGGGGCGGCACATAAGTGGTTAAACCTGTTGCTCGTAATATTCTTTGTATTAAAAAAATAAGATTCTTTGATATTAATGCTCAAGGCATATGTATGGAATAATCTTAGTCATTGGGTCATCTGTACCCAAAAAATACTAGGAAAATCTATAATAATAATCAGTAAGAAGATGGATTTGGTAGAACTCAGGAATAATCCACACAAAAAAAAATACTAAAAACTATTTATTCCATGAAAATATGTAGGCCCTCATTCATTCCTTTCTCACAGCTCCTGTTGCAATGAGATAAACCTGTTTGATAAACAGTTGGAAATTCTTCTGATTAACTCTAGAACTTCATAATAATAACAATATAAACATTGTACACAACATTGTCTTACAAATTATTTATTTTTTGATAATCAAAAATTCATATTGTGATCTCTTCCAAAACAAAATATATTTAAGTAAAATTTGAACAGTTTGAAATGGGTCTCTTTTTAGCAATTTTATTACAAAGCAACTCCTAATACTGTGCTTGTGTATTGAGTTATAATATTATTCAAGCTATATATTGCTTCTTTAACGTAAGTAAATTACAGTGACATATTCATAGAAATATGATAAAGTGCCTCATCAAATTAAAAAAATTAAATGCCCATTAAAAATTAGATATTTCATTTTGTCTGAAGTTACATTTTTTATGGAATGTTTATTACCTACAATAAATTTTCTAAATTTTCTTATTAAAAACTATCTACAATTTATAATGGAGTAAGAAGTAAACCTACAAATAAACTGGCGCTTTTTCTCGGAACAAAGTTTCATTTTAAAACATTTCATCAGATTCCAATTTTGTGTTGTTAGTAACAAGAGTTAATTTGTGAAATGAAATGGTGCTGGGGCACACCATTGTTATGAATTGAGGACTAAAGACTATTTTCAAGTGACCACTGCTCAAGTGTCTAGACGGTTGCCTGTTGCCAACACATTGGTGAGAACGCTGGTTGCAAGGTCTATGACAGTGGATTTGTTTGATACTTCAGCGAGTCTAAGAATTTAATGTGTCGTCTCCCTATAAAGTCCGAACCCAAAAGGGTAGGCGGTGTAGTGCTGGTGGCTTCTTCTCTACGCCGTACTGTCTACCATTTTGGAAGTTGCATGAACAAGGGGTCGCCGTAAAGGAACGTTGTTTAAAGTATAATATATATTTGTAGTTTTAGTCGGAGGTACAGGGCTAATGAAATCAAGAGTTGGTATAGGCGGTAGAGCTTCCTCCTCACCTTTTTGTTTTCCCATGAAAATAATTAGGCGACAATCCAGTTTTATACCCACCTATAATACAGAATTGGATGGGGAGATAATATAATTGGTCACTTCGAAGGTTCTAGGTCGTCTGGCTCGCTTTTCCTCCAACACTAGCTGTATAAGTCTACGAGGTAAGCAATTCCTTTGCGCGGTAGTTGTTTCAGGAGTACCGTTTGGAAACTCTATTGGCCAGGGACTTGGTTGCCGATAGCTTTTCTCAAGACTGCCTTGAGTTGTTTTTAACAAACATTTAGTTGGTATCTCGGGCCAAGTTGGGTATGGTGAGTTCTTCTGTGCGCTTTTCGTCATCTCACCGAAAATCCTCTGTCAGAAGTTCGCCCTATTCAGCGGGCGTCACGAGAACTTCTCCGTGGTAGAATTAAAACTTCCGGAAGTCACTATGAGTTGCCTGGAGTCAGTCATGCCATGTAGCAATCTTTCATTGCCGCATGATATTCTGGTCTGGGTGGTGAGTGAGTTCAGGGTTCCCTTGATGGATAGGTCTCTGTTACGATGATATTAATGCCTGCCTATTTGTGATGAGAGAAACGACGTGTGGTGGTGGGGTCCGTAGGTGTGGCGGGTTTGAGAGAGTTAAGACTAGCTGCCAAGTCGGTGCTTGTATTGTGCCATAGGATGTCTCTAGTATTAAAGTCACCTATCACCCAATGATTGGTCTTCGCTCCTCAAAGGTAGACGAGTTGCCGTAGCTCTTGCAGTGCCCTCCCCTGCCCCGTAATCGCCGGTATATGCTTCAGTAGGAACACTTGAACAACGTACAACAACACAAGTAGTAAAATCCTACATCTCCTAAATTATAGGATTATTAAAAGTTATAAAATTAGTAGAATGCTAAATTAATATACAAAAATTATAAAAAAGAGTTTTCGAACTTAAAAAAGAATGTTTATTCTTTTGGATATGAGTTGCTTCTCAAAGGACTGTCATTTATAAGGAGTTTTTCTAATTTATCTAGTACAATGGTTTACCAAAGCATTTAAGATGTCCTCGGCTATGTATTGTTTATCTTGAGAGAGAAAACTGTAGAGATGTTAGTTTAAAATATTATTTTATTTTTTTATGTGTTTTTATAGAAGAATAATAACACAATCTGCCACAATTAAGGAAAATTGTATATAAAGAAAAAAAGAAGAAAGAAAAAAAAATGTAAACGGAAGTAATAGTACTCCCAAAATTAAACTAAATAAAAAACTAATACTATACCAAACAATTACAAATAAGATATGTGTAAACAAAAATATAAATCAATAGATACAAGTAAACAAAGCTGATTAAATAACAAAACGATAAAGAGAATTAAATTTAATTGAAAATAAAATAAATACATATTCGCACCTGTACACAATATTTAGATTTAGGCTTGGGCACTCCGAAACATCCTTTACCACTCTCGTGTGGAAAGCAGAGCAGGGCTCCAAGGGATTAACCTGAATTATTTTTTTGTTTTAGAATATTTCTCTTGGTTTGAAGAAACAATCATAACCTATTCTACCCCAGAATAAACTATTTCATTATAAAAACTATATTTATATATTATATGAATTTTACAACTGTTCTTAATTAATTATATATGAGGTTGATTTGTGTGAACTACTAATTAGAACCCTGCTATTGATTCATGATAGGAGAGTCCGGATTACCTGAGCAATATACACCATAATAAATATTCTTCAAAGATTGAGATTTGTTAATGGTCTTTGATTGTAATCAATAGAAATATGTTGAGTTATCAAAATACAGCCATAACCACTTTATGAATATGCTGTGACAGGATCACTTCTGCTTGTTATTTGTTTGTTGTGTTTTAAGGCCATAATTTATTTTTGTTAAGTTCCAGTGTTGTTTTGTACCGTTTGAAAATAGCTAGTATTTACCAACGATGTAAGGTCAGTTGTTGTCGACCTTATTATCAGATTATATTTTTAAAATGTTAGTTTATACTATGATTCGGGGTTTCACTTATATTCTCTAAACTGGACTCCAGTCAGTTTACAGGTAACAAGCGACGTCAAACTTTTTTTTACCACAATCATCTTTTTCAAGAATTTTGTCTTAAGGAGAAATGCCATGACTCCAACAAAAGTAAAGCCACAAAGAAGTGTAAAATTCAGTTTTCAATACAATTCTTGTAGGATATAAGTCAAATTGATCTTCTATAGATAAATAACTACAATTTCTCTTAGATATTTCAATAAATCCAGTCTATGAAATGAAATTAAAAGTTATAGTAAGAAGATTAGATAAAACAAAATTTTCAAATTATTTTTTTAGACGAATCTTACTTATTTACGCACTAGTAAACCAAACAAGTTCTACCGGCTAGAAATTAAAAAAATCATAATTACTACATGTAATTATTATTACTGCTCAATCAAAATGAATAACAAAACCCCCTAACGAACTATTTTCAGTAGAGATTGGGCCTATAATAACTTGAGCCATTCTGTTTAAGTGAGTTTTGAAGGTGTTTCTGCTGGAGCTTGTTTTATAAGCCTGCCTTAAGAAGATGTCCAGTAAAAAAGTGCATAGCCTTCCTGATCTACATGAAATAATACCTGATTACGGAGTGTTAATGATGAATAGAGAGGTGTTTTTTTAGTGAGTAAGAAACTAAATATGATTTTCACATAACTTTATAAACAAACACACATAAACAACTTTGTCAAATTTGGAATCAGATTTCTTTGAATCATGCATTCCCATCGGAAACTCAATTGAAATTTTCCACGAAGGCAATCAGTGAAAGCAATGAAATTTTCCACATGATACATATATCATGTATGGGTAAAAACAAGTTGAAAAAATCTTTGGTTACTGGTTCAGAATCATTAGTTTCTGTATTTTCCATATTATGTAGGTTCTAAAGTAACTTAATATTATTGAATTATTAAAATGAAAAGTTTATCATGTTGATGATAATTATAGGGTTGGGAAATAAGTCCTTTCGGTTTTTTTGGGTGAAAGAAAACTAAGTATATTTTTTACATAATATTTATTTTAATTTACAACGTTATGTCCATTATTTTTTATTATCACAACGTTTTACATATTACAAATAGGATAAACAATCCTCTGTTGGGATTAATTGCATCAGAAAAATGTAACGTATTATAAACAAAACATGGATACAAAAACTGAAAGGACTTATTTGCCTACCCTATATTTAATTGGATATGATGTATATTACAAACACAGCCACGTCCTTATTTTAACAAAACGAATTAGATACTTTTTCCGTCAGATGGTTCAACCGTTATCAATGATAAAGCTCATATATTAAAAATCCGGCCAGAAACGTGGTTCTACGAACATTAAGAAAGTTTCTATATGATATTTAATTTATTAGTTATACTTAAATAGTGCTTTTTTTAAGTGGGGAGAGGATTTATTCTGTTCAAGAATACTTAAAAATAATTCCAGATTTAGTGCTAAGGAATCGGTCTTCTGCATTGATTGCCCCCCACAACGACCTTTATCCTCTGATGGCAATACAAATATTAAATAAATGGTAGGCAACTTGGACCAACACAACAGAAAACAAATTAAGAGTACAGTACTAACATGGAAGGCATCAATCGAAAGCTGCAGACGAAACACAGTTGCACTGACCAGACTACGAATTGGACACACTCGACTAACCCAAGAATACTTACTGTCAGGAACATCTAGACCAACATGGAGAGATGGTAACGTATCACTAACTATTTACACATACAGGCAAACTGCGGACATTTGATAGACACCGGATTACCATATCATTTGGCAACTTAATTAAACAAGAATAGCTCTCACATTCCAGAAATATTTGACTATTTTAAGAAAAGAAGTATTAACGAATACATGTTTTGTAATATCTTAATTTACATCTTTATCACATCAATCATGGCCATTTATCGTTATTGAATACATTTTTTTCCCTCTCTTTCACTCTTTTTATTTTATTTCTATTTATTTTTTTAATATTGACTATTGCTATGAAATTAGCTTATATATTCTAGTATGGATATAATCATCTATATCAGAAATGTTCCCGAGAGGTCAGTATGCCTAGGAAAACATCAATCACCTTCTCTGTCGATTGCCTT